>NW_024737042.1:12206918-12235035 GCF_018991925.1 Homarus americanus
ATACTAAATTCCTCGGAGTTATTGTTGATGAGAAACTTAACTGGAGAAACCACATACAAGCCATACACAGTAAAATCAATAAACAGTGCGGTATCATGTATCATACTCGACAGTCACTCACTCTCACAGCAATGAAAGAAATCTATCATGATCTTGTTTACCAACACCTGATACACTGTCACACACTATGGGGGGCCTCTGGCTCTTCAAAAACACAATCTCTGGTTACTGCACAAAAGAGAGTTGTACGGACAATGACCTACTTGAAAAAAACAGATCACACAAACGAAAAATTTGCTATATTGAAATTTTTAAAATTCGAAGATATTAACACTTACTGCTGTGCCCTCTTTGTTTACAAATCTATCAATCACTTGCTTGACAATAATTACTTCCAGTTCCGGAATAATCAGAGATACAACTTAAGGCACCCAGAGCTACTAAGACCACCCCCTATGCGCTCCTCTCAGTCCCAGACCTCCATAAAATATCATGGTGTGAAGGTATGGAACAACTTACCCCCACCCATCCGAGCAAAGACTACGCTCCCTTCCTTTAAATCATCTCTAAAAAAATATCTATTGTCGAAGTATTAATATTTCTTGTAACACTTACTATATTTACAGTACCTGCTTTTATTGTACCACCAAATCCGTTTTATCGGAAATTATCATGTAAATAAATAAGTAATTACCATTGCAATACACATAATTGCCAACTAGACATAATCCTGAAAGCTCTGTCCTCTTGTTCAGCCTTATTACTGCACAACCCAGGTTGTACAGCTCCCCCATTATACTTATGTTTTTAAATTCCACTTTAATTTATATGTATATGTGTATGTGTATGCATGTGTGTATATATATATATATATATATATATATATATATATATATATATATATATATATATATATATATATATATATATGTATATGTGTATATGTGTATATATGTATAGGTATGTGTATATGTATGTATAAATAAAAAATAAATAAAAAAAATAAAAATGATAAATAATAAAATAAATAAATATTGAAGTGATAACCGTGGTAACACTATGAGATGTTCTTATTACTACCATGCTATTGTACTATTCCAGATGATACTTAATGTTACATAATACTTCCTTGAGATAAATGTATAGTATATATCAGGTAACTCAAAGAGAGCTCAGGTTCTCAACTGGCTCAGCCATGTTAATATTGTTATTATTATCCACTCTGTATCTGTATTTTTCTGGCTAAATAAACTGTTACAATTCACAGTAGTTGTGTGAGAAAGTGAGGAACAGGCGGGGATCCTAATCCTCACTCACTAATACTCTCCACCATTACAAGTTGTTCTGTACACCGCTTCGCTTCATCCTGGTGCAGTATATAAGTTGTAAAAGTGTTTGGTGTTGTTGACATAATTTCTTCAGTAAACATTTCACGTGGCGGGGTGTTGACGTCCGTGTTACCAGTCTGACTATTATTGTCATATTAATTAAACTGGTTTTTTTATCTTAGGTACAAGATATAATAAAATAGTATGATGCATGGACAAATTATGAACTTAAAATAAATATTATGACTTTCTTATATGATCTTAGGTTAATTTCCAATGGATAAAGAAAACAGGAGGTACCTGAGGTATGTGACGAGCGATGCGTTATGGTAATGTCTGTCTGTCACGTGTCACAGTAGCTAGTGACTAACATCCTACAGCAACACTCACCAGTTGTGATGATGTATGACTCACGGTGTTTAGTTATTTCCTATGTTCTATAAAAACACGATTTTTGGAATAATTTCGTTTTAGACATCGTCACCATTGTAGGGCAAATAGTTGAACACGACACTAAGCCGAGTCACAAGAGACGCTAGTGGACTGCCTACTGCTGAGGAGAGATTCAAGGAGGAAGGTCACTTATATCACAGCCCAGGTAAGACTCAGTAATAATAATAATAATAATAATAATAATAATAATAATAATTTTCCTCCTCTTATTCCTTCCTCTTCTTCCGGGAAGGGAGCCATGTCCCACACTGCTCTGCCCGCTTCACAATCCTCTTCAATCCGTCCCTTCCATCCATCCTCCGCTCTCTACCTCCACTTCGCATCCATATTCCGTTATCCTTCTCCACTCGGTCATCCATTTCCCGCTATCCTCCCCCCACTTGTCATCAATCCTCCACTCAGTCATCCATCGCTCCACTCAGTCACCCATCCTCCACTCAGTCGTCCATCCTCCACTATGCTCCTCCACTTGCCATCCATTCTTCATTATGCTCTCTCACTTGTCATCCATCCTCCACTCAATCATCCATCCTTCACTCAGTCATCCATCCCCCACTATGCCCCTCCAGTTGCCATCCAGTTTTCACTATGCTCTCCCACTTGTCATACATTCTCAACTCAGGCATCCACCCTCCTCTATGCTCACCCACTTCATCAATCCTACGACACTTGTCATTCTCCTCCATTCAGACCTTAAGAGGGGTATGTATTCGCTGACACCTGTTATGGACATGATAATGACTGGAGGATCATTTTTGTGTCATTATATTAAACAAAAATGAAAGACAAACCGAGTGGAAATTATAGACAAACTCAGAGCAAATTCAAGAAAAATCCGTCCAATTCCACAAAACATAAAACAGTATGTAACTGACTCTTAACAACAGAAGAAGAAAAGTAATGCAATAACGCAAATGTCAATTTTTTATAAATTACATTGGAATATTCTGTAACGAAAAATGAAAAACAAAAAATTTCAGAACTCTCAAGAAGAATGAAGTAGCAGAAAAATTATTGACGTACTGTAATGCTCAATATAAGTGCGTTGATTTAACCCCTCGAGTACAATAAAACTTTTAACTAAACACTCAGGGGATATATTACCGTACTCCAGGGGTTAATATGTCTTAATGGACTACTTCATGGTACTTAGGGGGTTAATATATACATATACGAGTATATGCAAGTAGTATTTATCATTCTCTAATTAAAAATACATGGAAATATTCAAAGAGCGAATCTCAAAATGGCCAGCGATCTAGTTACATTTTTCTATGTCTATCATGAAATTTACGTGTTTTTAGTATTATGGTTTACGATAATCAAATAAAGTGGAAGACATACATTTCCTAGGCTGCAGCACTATATTATTTTACTATATTTTTTCTGCTAAATATGAGCCTATGATCAAACGAGAATCTATAAGTAAGGTTAGCGAAAATACTTCAAAGATTTACGCAAGTTAAAAAGCGACGAACGGAAAATATAGTACGATATTATAAATATCGACGAAAACTTAAATATAACTTTAAATAAAATAATCAGCACATATTGTTATTAACTACATTGACGTTTTGCTCACAATTTCACAGCATTATTAAGAAAGAAACAGCACATGACATGTATTTGTAGGTGAAAAATAAAGACATGAAAATATCCACCAGACTGGTGCTGGGTGATATTGGGCCGAGAAATTAAAATCCTTGGCCATATTTTGGTGTAGATTTAGTTGACTAGGAAATGACTTTAGGCAGGGGTTCTCAACCAGGAAATTCCCCCCAGGGGGGGAATTCAGGTTTTCAGGGGGGGGAAAACTGATTCGGGAGCAAGAGATATGTTCGATGAGAAATCAATCACAGAATTTTGGCCCTTGATGTGCGATTCCTACCCAAAAGTGGCAGAAAGAGCTATCCGTGCATTGCTTCCGTTTGTGTCGACATATCTTTGTGAGTCAGGCTTTTCAACTCTGTTGCAAATTAAAACGAAGCAACGTAGTAGATTAGAGGTAGAAAATGACCTGCGTTGTGCCCTTTCAAGCACTCCTCCGCGTATCCCAGAATTGGCGAAGAAAAAACAATCACAGGTTTCTCATTGACTGTAATCTTCATCTGAATAAAATTAATTACAAATTTACAATATCCTGGTATTCTATTGAACTTTTTGTTTATTGCATTATGCTTCAATTTGGTCTGTTAAGTAATTCATTATAAATATAAAAAACTATTTTACTTTTATTCAAGTTTTATAAATCCATCAACATTTTCAATTGGCATTTAATTTGTAAAACTCCACTATAAAAATAATCCATGTAAAATTGTAAATGTATATGTACTAATATGTGTAGGTTATGTATATAAGCTACTGTGCCGAGTAGCAACCCTGTATATAAGCTACTGTGCCGAGTAGCATTTATATATATCATCACGTGGCAACACTGCACGTTATGTGGCAACATTGCCCCGAGGCTGCCATATGGCAAGGCAGTCTCAGTCTGACTGTGTGAGCCGTGCATGGCACACGCGAGTCACCACTTGTATTTCTCTCATCCATAATAAACGGACTTCAGTGTTACACGGTGTTTCCCTACCCATCACTGCATTCCTCAGGGAACACTTGTAACCACCAATATGGAAAAAATAAAGGATTTTCAGTATTATATGCATATTATTTGGAATGCACTTTTTGAGGCAGACAATCTTGGAAAGGAGGGGGGAATGACATTCTGACATATGGTGAAAGGGGTGCATGGGGCAAACAAGGTTGAGAACCGCTGACTTAAGGAGTCTAATTCAAGATTCAATGCACCTTTTTTAAATAAGGCATCAGCCAGGCACAGATGTCCCCCACAAAGCCAGTCAAAATAGAGGAAAAGTGGAATAGTCGAAGAGATTATGGTACTATTGCGTTTAAACATTCCACATTCCGACAACTAATCTATTATCATATTCAAATAAGACGTCTAATTATACGATCATTTTCATCTCTTACATTACCGTCGCAAATGTATAATAACGGAGATAGCAAATTCAAAATTTTATCGATTTTCTTCCATTAATCTCCGCCATTTATCGCCCACCTCACCTCTCACACTGCGTGTCTCCTGCGTGTCTCCTTCATAAATCATCACGCGCATGATGCGTTCCCGTACACGTCACGCGACCAATCAAAACGTTTTTTTTTTTTGCAACCAATTAAAATGATTTTGGGTTTAATTCGAGGTATTTTTAGCCCAATCAAAATCGATTTTTATTTTGGGTCTCTCATATTTCGAAATTCAACTTCATTTCCGACCATGGAAGTCTGCGATGGGTGTCACTTAAATTATATGGAGCTGATTGAGAGTTTTGGGGAAAAAACGAAGAAACTGTAGCATTTTTTCGATCGCATGGTGTTCTTCCAACCTCAGTAAAGTGTCTTAAGTGCAAGACTGAATGTAAATATCGCAAGGAACAACATATGTGGCGTTGTGTAAGAATCTCAGAATCCAACGACGAACAAGAACTAGCCCAATAAGGTAAGAAATAGGTGATTCCATCATATGGTGAGAGTCAGTTAGGTTAGGTTAGGTTTCGTTTTTGTTTTTTCTAGTGGTTTTTGGTGTATTTTTTATTCGCTTAGTCATTAATTTTTTTCGAAAAACATCCCACGAAAAAAAATCGATAAAAAAACCGGTCAATTTCCGACGGAAATGAAGTCATATTCGGTCTAAACACACACAAATACACTAGAAAAATATATTTTTGACTTTCTAACAGATGGGGAGGTGGAAGTGCAAATTTACCGAGATTATAATATGGTGGAAGACTTGGATTGTAAAGGTCTGGTCATAGTTGTTTGAAAAGACATGATAATATAAAGAGTTCCAACTCTCAGGAGTGGTGGGAGAGAAGCAGCTTCACAATGACCCAACGTCGGGGTGCAACAGTTTCACAGTTTCTATGTGACAAAGTGGCTTGTTGGATATTGCCTGGCCTGAGAATGGTCGCTGCCATATCCAAGAAGCAGAAACTTAACATCTAACGAGAGAGGGAACCAACAGTGCAGAGAAGGGAGAGTGATTCAAGCTTTGTTCATGAAAGTGGAGAATTAATAAGGATATTATTATTATTATTATTATTATTATTATTATTATTATTATTATTATTATTATTATTATTATTATTATATTTTCGCCCTCCAGGCCCTGATGTGGGTCAGTGACCTGTGCCAGGGTGGGTTAATCCCCGTAAAAAAAAAAATCATTCATAAGTAGGTATGGGGACAGAGCATCCCCAGGTATGAAGGCAATACTCCATACAGGGACGACTCTGCCCTCCATATAGCTGGAAAAGTTGTTCAGAAGAGTTTTCGATATTCAAGTCCAAATTTGAGAAAATATTAGAAATACGATGAAACTGAAATTGAGAAAGAGAAGTACCAAGTCGATTTAACGTAAGAGTGAACTGTGTTACCAGCTGAGGAGAAAAGCTCTTTGGTGTAACTAAAAAAAGAGGGGAGAAAGAAGAAGAAGCCCTGAGGAACACCGCATCTAACAAGGAAAAGAAGAAGAGATTGTTCCATAAACGACAATAATATTGAATGAGCAGAGATTTAACTAGAGATGAGAAGCTTGTGTCAGACTCTTACAGGTTTTCGAAATATCAAGGCCAACAACATCACATTCTTCAAACTCTTTTAGAAAGGAGGCCCATATATGTAAGTATATCGTTAGTAACTCTTGCTCAGCGGAATTGAAATTGAATTTTGGAATTTTACCGTGGAGAGCAGCTAGTTTATTGTGCACCCTATACTCATCCTGTGAGCAGTAGCGCAAAAATGATTACAGAGTAGAGGCCACAAAGGGTGTTAATCAAACCTCAGTGTATTATGGCACTGAGTGTTACATAGTATTTCCAGTACATTGTTTGTTTAAGTCGGTACATAGAATTTTGATAAAGTACTAGATATGAAGTGTGGATACATCGTTAGTATATCAGCTATCTTGCCATCAGAGATAATATGCTGTGCTATTGCGTACACAGTGTGCCTGGATCTATCCCTAAAAGGTTCTATTTTTTTCACAGTTGGAGAGTGTGGCCATATGTCTGGCCGCACACTTTACATTTAGTTTTGTTCACATCTACCTGAGGGGCATACTGCAAGAGGTACTTATGTCGTAACCTTTGTCTAGCGGTTACAACATCTTGTAATCTAGTGATCTTGTTACTTGCTCCATATACGAGTACATGTTTTACTTGATACACCTCTTCATGATAAACAATGAATTGACAAGTGCCTGTTTGGACTTGTGTACTTGCTTAAATTTCATCAACAAGTTCTTTTCTGATTACAGTTTTTAAGGTTCTGTTTGACAGTCCTTGATTGTATTCAACATTGTCATTGTTGGACGCGAGTTTAGCTAAGGCTCAACTCTATCATGTTCACTGATTCCTATGTAAGAGGGAGCCACAGCAGCTTGATCCTGATACTCCCGTTAACATGACACACATATTTGTTTCTGGCTTCAGAGACAAGCGGGTGAGTTTAGGGAATCAAGAGCAAGTAGTCAGTTATGATGGGACTGTCTGTGGCAGAGTCTTCAACAAGTTTCAGGGGTGTGAGCATGGCAAATAGTTTAATTTGTAAAGTGGATGATCAGTTATTAATTGTAGCTCCTTTCGCTATTACATTACCATTGGGCTCAGTCACAAAGAGAGCACTTCCAACTTTCCCACAGACAGTGTTAAGAGAGCCGTCAGTGTAGAATCAGTGGTTCCCAACCTTTTTTGTACTCGAGATCCCTTTCTCAAAACCTCGAAACACATGCGACCCCCCTGCCATCAGCCATTTCAGTTTTACAAATTTTTCTGAGAAGGAAAGGGGAAGAAAGAGAAAACAATAATTAATCCACCGACACAACATTATGTTGTGTGTTCTAGGTTACTGGCATATCAGCGAAATGAAAGTTTTGGTAATGTTCCTGCTGATGTACTAAGTTCTTCTCCCAAGGCTACCAAGTTCTCCCAAGGCTTCTCGACCCCCCAGCCAACCCTCCGCGACCCCCTGGGGGGGTCGCGACACTGTAAATGGTCTGTATGATGATATTTTCAATCTGTATGTTATGTAAGTGTTCAAGAGTTCTCACTTTGGCAGTGTGTTGGAGATAAGGAGATACGGGTTATGTGTGGTCATTCGAAGGGAACTGTCCGCCAGGGTGGCAGGAAGCGCCTCTGTGCCTCAGCTGTGTAGCAATAGTTTGGATCCATTTAGATTCACCAGTTTCATGTAGTGCTCACATGGGACAGCCTAAAATAACTCAAGGAGTTTTATTTTGCAATTTTTCGTTGCTCGGCGGAAAGCGTAACGGCATTGGTGATCAGAGATAGGACAAAGAAATTTAATATGTTTAAGGAAAAAAAATGAGGACATTAGAGATAAGGAAAGATTCATGGTGTAGAGACTAGGCTGCTTGCCATTATGGTGTTACGGACTCTTATTTTCTTATCGCTTCAAAGGTTGAATCTTACAGAATTTGAGAAAGGTTTTCTCTGACGTTTGGTCTTCAGTTGAGGGGGAAGTAGAGGGAAGTTATCATCTCTGGGATACTCAGTTTAAGCTTTAATGACCAATCACGTAAGGAGGAAGTTGTGTCATGCTCGGGTGATTTCAGAGGAATCATTAACTTTTATGAGGAGGTTTATAGCCTGTGGACGGGTTGCATGTAAACGTGCTGCTCTTGGACGGGCTGCTTGTGGACGGGTTGCTGTTGGACGGGCTACATGTAGACGGGCTGCTTGTAGACGGTCTGCTTGTGGATGGACTGCTCTTGGACGGGCTGCATGTAGAAGGGTTGCTGTTGGACGGGCTGCTTGTGGACGGGCTTCTCTTGAATTGGCTGCTTGTGGACGGTCTGTAGACGGGCTGTCTGTAGACAGGCTGCTTGTGGACAGAGCTGCTTGTGGACAGGCTGTGTGGACAGGCTGCTTGTGGACGGGTGTTTGTGGACGGGCTGCTTGTAGGGGGATGTTTGTAGATGGGCTGCTTGTGGACGGGCTGCCTGTGGACGGGCTGCCTGTAGACGGGCTGCCTGTAGACGGGCTGCTTGTGGACGAGCTGCTTGTGGACAGGCTGCTTGTGGACGGGCTGCTTGTGGACGGGTGTTTGTGGACGAGCTGCTTGTAGAGGAGATGTTTGTAGACGGGCTATTTGTCTTGGTGTGCTGCCGTGTTCTGGTGAAGGCTGCCTGGAAAGATACGAAGTTGGGAGGGGTGTTGCCCGAAGCCACTTATGGGGGTTGTTGTCAGTTGTTCTCTTTGGGTGTGTCCGGTAGACCAAGTACTGATCTAAGCTGCTCCTGTGTTGACATAACCTGCCAACATTATTGAGCATCTATCCCTTGGCACACGCAGGGTATACACCTTGAATCCTCCCGTCACCTCGCTTCTTCTGAGTCAAGTCTGGCTATTTGGAACAGTTCAGCCACTGCCAAGATTCGGGGGATGATTTTCCGTGAGTGTTCGTCCTCAGTAAAAGAGAGAGGGAAAAAAAGAAACAAAACAAAAACAGTAAGCGTCTGTTTTCCCGGAAGAGGGTACTGGAGGGGTATGGTGAAGGTTTATGGGGGCCTGTTAAACCACACACGCACTCGCCCTAATTTGCAACCCACCCTTTTGCAATATCCGCTTGTATGCAATAAGTCATGGATTCCTATATGATACGTACATACTGTACATATATTTTTTTATTTGTTTTGTATATATATATATATATATATATATATATATATATATATATATATATATATATATATATATATATATATATATATATATATATATATATATATATGTGTGTGTGTGTGTGTGTGTGTGTGTGTGTGTAAGTTGGTCCACTACCATTACCACCTTCCTGAGTACGACTACTACAGACGAAAGAATCCATAACATTTTCTTAAATGCAAGAGAACTTAATACTTCACTTCAGTACAATGATATAACTCCACCAATGTGATGACTGAGATTCAACATGGCTGCCTCAAGTAACGGTGTCGAACGTGTCAAGGCAAGATACACACTACTGAAGCAGCACCTCCGAGCTACATCGAGCGAGGAGTCAGACTTCTGGCGTGCCTCTACAGTCTCCTCTCTAGACTCATAACACCCTCACCCCCACACTGATTCCTGCATCCACCTCCCTGCCTCACCTCTCACCTGCTTCCTCCCCCCCCCTTTCCTGAACTCCTCGTTGACTATGGGTCGTCTCTCCCCTCGCCTCCTACAGGTATAATGAACCACACTTGTCCTACGAGAAGTGGCTCTTGCCTGTGGCGTAGTTTCATAGACCGAGTGTTCGCTTGGTTGGCCAGGGTTTTGACGGGGCTGGCTGGGTATCTTTCTTGCTATTCTTGAGTTTCCTCGGTTAATCATATGAACTATAGGCTGGACAATTTCTTCACTGGTAGCCAAGTATTCCTGTGTTATGAAGGAGTCTGCAATTGGTCATATATTCCTAAATCTGATCTTTTCCCTCGCCTAGTGACTAGCCATGAATTTCCAGTGTTGGCCTTTATGTTCTTGAGGTTCATTGTTCTAGCTCATTTCTCTAAGGTCGATCAGGTCCAGATGTTGTTTGGACTGGTCAGGTATCCCCCAGGCTAGGACAGGTGCTCCAGGTAAACCCCTAAGGCAGGAGCTTCTATGAATGAGTAAGGTCGCCCAAGGACGACTTGGATATATTTTTGATGACGAGGTCTCCCTGGTATTTAGCCAAAGTTTCTGGGGTTGTACAGTTATGTACTCCGTGGGTGTTGACTTACCCTTAAGTGGCTGAAGGGCCAACTTGGGTGGCACAGTGTCCCTGCGGTTGTCAGAACTGCCTAGTGTGACTTTTGTAAACTTAGCAAAAATATGTATGATGTGTTTTTTTCTGTGAGTGGGTTTGCAATGATTAAATAATAAAAAAAACCTTCCGTGAAAACTAACGCGAACCTGAAATAAACTTTAAATACTCAGACAATACGCCCGAAAACAAAACATACTGAGTTGAGTGAAGGAAGATGTGGTGAAGTAATCTAGTGTGCTGGTGACTGTCTTGCTTGTATGTGTGTGGCGGAGAGGAACACGACAAACTATTTTATTCTCACAATTAGAAAACGTCTGAGAAAGAATTTTTGTTTCAGAGTTGAGTGCAACAAAGAAGCCTCTCGGTTTCAATGCAATCTTGTAAATTAGAAATGTCTTCCCACGTCGTGGCTGACAGTTGTTTTGACAAGGTTCGCGCACCCCAGACCATTAAATGAGGATTATTAAAAATAAGAAACTAATTTTAAATAACAAAATTCAAATTTCAATCGAATGTAAACACCAGAACGATAATAAACTTTCATCTAATGATTTTATATACATAAATGAGCTTTAAATTAATCTAGTTTTGCTGAGCATAAAGTTCTTTCAAACACTGAACGAATTGAAATACAACTAAGAGAACATAAATCTTATATGTTTTATACTGTATAAAAAGGTGACCTACAGGTATTGGAGGGGAGGAAGGTGGATGTGGTGGTGGTAGGGAAGTTCTACACCTGACACCCTAGTTAAGAGGTAAATAATAATAATAATAATAATAATAATAATAATAATAATAATAATAATAATAATAATAATTAACGGTTTATTGAAAAAGTTCTGAAAAAGTTCTGCAGCCCGAAGGCTGCAAATACACATTGGACACAAATGACTTATTGTCCAGGACTCGTGTTCCTACTATGACAACATACAACAGTGACTGAGGCAATATACAACACTGACTGGCGCAACATATGACAGTGACTAGGAAACGTTTAAGCACTTCAAACAAAATAGATCATTAATTGGTTGCATGTGCAACTCAGCGACTGTGTTGAGTGTTGATTACATCAGTACTAGTTGTGGGTGTCAACAAGGGCGTACAACCTACTAGTTATCCCAGGAAGTGTTTCTCGACAACATAATTACTGAGTATTCCAGACAATCCCAAAGTGGAATCTTTACAGGAGTTAATTCACTCCTTGGAATTGCAATGAAATACTTGGTGATACACATTTAATTAGTGTAGGTGATTTTGTTGTCCAGGTAATACGACATCAGTTCTCGAAGACAATTAGTAATTTTGTAACTTTGAAAGGAAACAACAAAGGAACGATCTGAATTGCGTGTAGATGCCTTCCCGATGCCTTCTGCCAAATCTAACTTGCTCCTTGCTTATAACAACATATAGTACAACATATTGCGAGGTAACTGTATTTACTTCGTGTGGAAAGTTGCAATACCACGACCAACAGCACTTCCATCTCCTCCAGGATGTGATGTTTGAGACAAGGAGAATGTATTCCTGTCACATATAATAAGACAACAAAGGCAATGAAAATAAGTTTTAAGATTCACCATGTGTCAGTGTAAGGCCCCGAGCAGCCCCGAGCATAAGGTAAGGTTGGACGCAGGTCATGATTGACTACGCGACTCAATGTATTCCCAGGTATTAAATGGAACCAGGCTGACGCAGACACCCACCTCGTGAGCTGTATATCAAGGTGGTGAGTCATGAAGCTCTGAACACACCTGAAAACACCTTTAATTATACAGTTACATATATTGCTGGTAACAATGTAGACCTCGCTTGTCTTTACAGTAGAATAACGAGTATATGTGACCTATTGATGATGACTTCCAGTTTAAGATGTATTAGTAAAGAAACATCGAGAAAAATTAATAGGTTTACCTTCTAGTTAAGTTTATAACCATTTATAGTAAGACTTTCTCCAACTTCCATGATGCTTTGTGACCATGACTTATCAGTTTTGGAAGAACTCATTTAGATAAAGACGAACACAGCTCCGATCATGTTTTTCTTTCCTCGAATACTTAGGTTTTTAATGTCAATAATATTTAATTATACATCTTTCTTGTTCTCAGGAAGTGTGTTATGGTACAATGCGTCTCTTCCGTGCTAAGGCAACATATAATGCATAAAATTGTAACAATTGACACAACTGTCTTACATAATTTAATAACTTTCAGGAATATGTTTGAAACTTTATCATATTTAACTGAACTTGTAGGTTATGTGTAAGTTACTATAGAGATCAATGAAACACTCGTTTTTTATGCAGCACTAAACATATAAAATCTTAATATTTACTGTTTTCATAAAAAATCTATGGTGGTGTTTTTTTATTTAATTCTTATATTTAGTATTACTTATCACAAACATCTGAATCACTTTGTGGCTTAAATGTGCGTAAGTTGAGCTACACTTTTTTACATAATTTATCACTAAATCTGCAACACATATCTATAGAATAGTTAGACATGAACGCCCGCTTGTGAAGCCATGTTGGGAATCATTGATCAATTTGTGCTTCTCCAGGTGATTTCGAATAGAGTTTGAAATGATTGCTTCCAGTAATTTGCCTACAATTGATGTTAGACTGATTGGACGGTAGTTATAGGATAGTGATCTATCTCCCTTCTTGAAAATCGGTAATACATTCGCAATCCTCCAGGATTCTGGTACTACACCTGCTTTTAAGGGCATGTTAAACAACTTTGCTAAGGGCATACTAAGCTCTTCCTTACATTCCTTTAATACTCTAGCAAAGATCTCATCCGGACCTGGTGACTTATTAGGCTTTAATTTGTCTATTTGCTTACTAACATCGTTACTATTCACTACTATCTTGCTTAATTTATTTTCTTCGCTATCTATGTATAGAGTCGGTGCCTTGGGTATCATGTTTATATTTTCGGTGCTGAAAACTGTTGAAAAATATTTATTCAGATTATCTCTCATTTCTCCGTCGTTATCAGTTAGCTCGCCGGTATCTGACTGTATTGGTCCAATCTTTTCTCGTGTTTTAGTTTGACACATTTGATAGAATCCCTTGGGGTTTGCCTTCGCCTCCCTTGCTACCTTCAGTTCATTATTCCTCTTGGCTTTTCTTATCTCGGTCTTAACCCTACCGGCCAATACCTTATAATAATCTCGGAGGTAGACTTCACCACGATTTATTCTCCTATCTATAGCCTTCCTTTGCCCAATTATATTCGGGTCATTGCTGTTTGATTTGAGTTTTCTGTATGGTTTGTTCTGCCTTTGTGCATTAAGTAACTCAATATTTAAATTGTTGTGGAACTCGGCAACCTCAGATCTCGTTATCTGGTCTCCCGGTAAGGTGAGGTCGCCTGTAAAAGGGAGGAAGTGAAGCAACACTGCGGTGAAGAGAAAGGGAAGAGAGATTATCAACTAAAGGAGGAGAGTTAATAAGACGAAATGCCTTTGATTCCACCGTATCTAACAGTTGGACAGAAGAAGAGCCACCCCAGATATGAGAACATAAGAACATAAGAATGGAGGAAACTGCAGCGGGCCTATTGGCCCATACTGTGCAGTCCCATTTACATCCATCCTATGTTTGAAGCTATCCATCGTATTCGAGTCAATAATGATGTTCGGTAACTTGTTCCATTCATCCACTGCTTTATTTCGAAACCAATGTTTACCTATTTCGCGTCTAAATCTAAATTTGTCTAATTTAGCAGTACTCCAAGTTAGGACGAATGAATCCCTCCTCAACTTGAATCTACTGCTCAGGAGTGAAGTAGCTACAGCATCTGTACAGCATTCACAGCTTTCGGGAGGCAGTTTTAGCAATGTTGAGGAGGCGTGGCTTCCATGACATATTAGAGGAAATGGTGAGGCCTAGCATATCTATTTTAGAATTTGGCAAAATGATTGCATCCTGAAATGTGATTGCTGGGAGATCATCTATTTTGGAAAGTGTAATTGGTAAATACTGTGTTTTATTACTATTGAATTTAACCACGTTTCTACCTTCCCATTCGGAGATGCTGCACAGATCCGCATTGATAGAAGTAATGATATCAGCTCTAGAAACATATCTAGTTTGTGAATTAGGGGGAAGGGAAAAATGTGAAGAAGTAGAATCATCAGCGTAAGAATGGATAGAATTTGTCGTAGTGTGAAGTAAGTCTTTGATAAAACGAAGGGAAGAGAGTTGGTGAAAGAACAGAACCCTGTGGGACACCACTATTGGTAGAGAAAGAGCGAGAGATCGATCCCTCGACAACAACTGCCGTGGATCGGTTCTCTAGGAAGCTAGAAATTAGAGAACAAAGTGGGAGAGAGAAATCATAAGAGGGAAGTTTAGAAAGCAAATACTTGTGCCATACCCTGTCGAATGCTTTGAAGATGTTGAGGGCCACGACGAAAGATTCCCCCTATTCCCTAAGAGAGGATGACCAAAGATGGGTGTAGTAGGAAAGCAGATCACCAGTAGATCTCGCCTGGCGAAAGCCATGCTGATGATCCGACAAAAGAGAAAGGCGTTCAAGGTAACAGAGAAAATGAGAGTTTAAGATAGTTTCGAAAATCTTAGAGAGGGATGAAGTTAGGGCAATGGAGCGATAGTTAGAGGGATTGGAATGGTCACCCTTCTTCGGGATGGGCTGAACTGAGGCATGCTTCCAAGAAGAAGGAAATATTTGGGTTTTGAGGCAAAGGCGAAAGAGGCATGCAAGCACAGGGGCCAGAATTTCAGCACACTCCCTCAGAACACGAGAGGGTATTCTGTTCGGTTCATGCGCCTTACTTAGATACATACACTAATGGGTATATGCTTTGGGGTATATACTAAAGGGCACTAAGGCACTACCTCACCACATACCCGTATGAGAGCAAAATAAAACATGAGAAAACTGTAAGAACCGAGTTGTTCATCCTTACAGTAAACACCTGTGGGAAGTTTGGTATTAATGCCATTCTTTAAGATCAACTACAGTAGTATAGTTATGATAAATTTCAAGTGACCACTCGTTAATATTCCAGTATGATGTTTCCTCTGTGTGGGTGTGTGTGTGTGTGTGTGTGTGTGTGTGTGTGTGTGTGTGTGTAATAATAATTAATAGCAATAAACAATTAACGGTTTATTGAAAAAGTTCGGCAGCCTGAAGATATACAGTGGACAAAAATGACTTATTACATACAAAGACATGGGGGGGTAACCAAAGCTTTCATTAAAGAAAGGAAAAGGAACATACAATGAACATACAGATTAATGTTTACAGTGGAGGTCACGTAGATCACATGTGCTGAAGTGTTGAATAACAACCAAGTAGCGTAGTAATTCCCCCACAGATGGTGCTATGAGTGACCTGACGTGGTGTAGTAATTCCCTCACAGATGGTGTTATGAGGGACCTGACATGGTGTAGTTATTCCCTCACAGATGGTTTTATGATGGGACTGACATGGTGTAGTAATTCCCTTACAGATGGTGTTATGAAGAAACCTCACATGATGCTGTAGCAACTCATTCACTACGTGGTGTCGTAGCGTCATGGGGGCACTACGTGGCCTGGTGTCACAAGACCTCACCCAATCAAGTGATGTACAGTCAGGTGTGGTCCCAGGCCTCCCTATGGTGGACAGATTAACACATCACCGCTTGTTGTTGGGTCTCATGGGCAGTTATCACTGGGTACCTGGGACCTCACTGTGTGAAGATTAACTTGGGTACAACTCTCAGCTATTACTGTTACGTCGTTTTCACTGGCTTAAGCACTGTACACCACTGTTGAACACTGATTCAATTCCTTAACGAAATGAAATAGTAACTTCTGGTGAGAACTTGGTGATATTCCGGTGGGGAGGGGGGGTTCAGGGGAAGGAGTTAGGTCCAGAGCCAATCTGATATCTCCAACTCTCACCGGTACTGACAACACTTCCGCCTTACCGAGCGCCGCAATTAAGGAAGCTGCCTCAGAAGTGTTGTTGCTAGTAGGTACCAATGTACCTATCCTTCCTCGTTTCTTGACAATCGCTGGCATTCCCACAACTTTCTATACTGATAACGATGCGCTTTACGCTGCTGTGTTACCTGGGGTACTCCTGAATCCACGGTCCTGGCCTTGAGCATTTTGTCACATTCATCCGCGTTGTGAGTTGTTGACTGATGGAATGCACACCACAAAACTGTTGACGGTCCAGGTGGAGACGTAGTCTTGGCCACCTCCGTGTATGTCTTGGGTGCTCCCTGTTTCTGCTGATAGCCGGTGGGGGGATGGATTCTCTCCTTTACTCTAACACCACCATCTTGGAGCTGGTAACAATCATCGACTGTATGACCCCTCTTTTTACAATGGGTACACCTCAATGACTGTTGATGTTTGTTACCTGCATCGTAATTACCCTGGTGATGAACTTTGTGCTGAACCAAAGGCTGCATTGGCGCTACCGGTGTAGGCGTCGTAGCTTTGTAATTACGTGCTGTCAGAGGCTTAGACGTCTTTGGTGAAAGCTTGTTAGCGCAATCTATCATCGTGGTAGGTGGTATAAACTCCACTTCCTGGGCTCGACAATAGATGGGATCACAAGCCGCCAACAGGAAACTAATCAGTTCTATCAAAGTTTCCACCTTTTCTGGGGACATCTTACCATCGTCATCATACCACTTCGATCCCCGGAAGGTTGCTTCCATATCTTGTCTGACCGCTCCAGCAATGGAGACAGCCCTCATCGGTGTTTCTGTGTGTACCACAGGTGCTAAGTGATCAAGCCATCGAAAAACCCAATGTAGCTGGCCAAAGTGGGACTCAGACTCAAATATACCAATTAGAGCCCGTTTGAAATTTTCGTAATTTGGGTCTGTCAGTCCATACGCAGTTAGGTGCGTACTCGCAAAGGAATTCTGCGGGATGTGGGAACGAACGAATGCTTTTTTATCATGATCATCCGTATCTGTACGTTGCACATCGTAACTTCGCATGCCCTAATGAAATGCGTTATTCTGTAATCATCCTGAACCGTGAAATCACGTACCTGATCCCCACGTGGTAACACGTGAACAACATTTGAGGGGTTAGTCGACATTTCAGCGTTAGAAGAAGGCATTCCACTAAGCTTACTCCTAACTGAAGGCTCTGTCAAAGGGGGAGGTGAGGTTAATGTATCAGACACACTGCAACCCGGAAGAGGAGAAGGAACAACCTGCGCATGCTCAGGCGAGGGATTATATTGTTTACCTGACCGTAGGGTTCGACGGTTTAATGCGTCAAGTGAATGGTCTCTTATATCCTCACTGCTTTTAACAGAACTGTCTAACTGCGTTTGCGCCTGTGTTTCTGGCTCACCCACTAACTCAGTCTCTTCAGTAGAAATTTGAACTGGGGCATCTACACATGAATCGTCACTATAATGCTCCGTCAATTCATCAATGGCCCAAGTTTTAAAAATTCCTCCATTAAACGTCTATCGGGTCATACTAAGACTTACAGAAATGTCAACACACTTGCCTCTCATTTACAGTAGCTGATAGTAAATACTGAGAAATATATTAAGTCAGTACGTATTAAAACAAGTAAGGCACTTATAAAAATTTATATAACTTACACGATGTCCAATCAGTGTGAAGATATGTCGTCGAATATGTAAATGTGTGTATATATTTAATGAACACTAAATATCTATCGACTTAGTCGGATATCTCCATAGAAAACGTGATCCGTCCAGCTGGTCTCCTCACAGCTGCTCACAGCTGATCGCAGGCGGAGGTGTGGTGGGGTGGTTGCCTGAGCCAGCCCTCCCAAGGGTCGGATGTCGTGCTTCAGATGGTCTCAAGTGGGGGTGGGATGGGCGGGTGCCTCAATCGTCACTCCCACTGGCACAGCTGAACCAAGGTCAAGGTGGCTGTGTGGGTACTTCAGTCTCCGCCTGGTTGCGTAGCAACTAATGATGCTCCAAGATGGCGACGGGTGAGTCCACTTCACGAGGGGGAATCCACTTCCACTTGAATTGATGACTGCTGGTGTCGAAGTCTCAGGTCACCTGCTCACTGACGAGATGTCACTTCTGAGTGCCAAACCTTCTGAAGCCCTGTATATAAAGGACTCGCTGAGGGCACTGGGAGATTGTACAATCTTCAATCACGACAGCATAAAACAGTCTTTTTAAACAATGGTGAAAGATCCTGTGCTGCCAAACCTTGAAACTTGTATGTATGTGGCACCACTGTACGCCGGTACCCAGAATGCCCAGTGCTGACTAGGGGAGTTCTTTGTGCCACTCCTTGTTGCCAGGCAGGGGTGTTGCCAACTTTCCATAAGATAGAAAGTCTTCAATAACTCAGAATCGGTTACTGGAAATAATTCTGCACACCTCTTTGGGCGACAGAATGAAAGTCACTCAATAATAATTGTCTCACTATGGTATATATCACTACACTTGGATATTTCATGTAACAGGTCACTGTTTTTTTTTTTTTTCTTGTTTCGGAAAACACTGATGGCTTGTTATGTAGAATGTGTATTCAACCCGGAATTTCGTATTCATTACCACTGCTGCCACCTATGTTCTAGGCCTTCTTACTAGGCTGGAACGTTTATATTTTATTGGGTCTTAGTAGCAAAACCCAAGTCGTCTTATCCATTTATTCAGGAACGACTAAGACAATTCCAAAGTGTAAATCAACCATAACTTATCACTGTAGCTATGAGTGTTAAGAGAAGGACGGAGGCTATGTAAATAGACCTGCTTAAAAACGTCCTTCCTATGTGAGTCGTTGAGGGAGAGTCAGGCCCCAGGGCGTTAGTGCCCTGATCGCCCGGCCCTTTCAACGCTGACCTAGGCTGTCTCTGGCCACACCTTATAAGGAAGGGTGCCGACCAGATGCCATCAAGATGACTCATCATAGCCAGTGGAAAGTTACAGGGGATGATTATGTATATAAATCAATATGTAATTACCCATTTATATAATCATTCTGCTTACGAAACAGGGGCCATTACAATCGTAAGTGATACAAATATGATACAGTATATAATAATTAGGTGGGGAGAAGGTCATACTACAGGGCATTTCAACATAGTAACAGTGCAAAAAGGTGAGATTGGCTGGGAGTGAACACACTGATTGACTACGAGTTGCGGTGTCAAAAAGCAATTCGCAGACGGGGGACCTTGGGAGAAGCAGGAGCCGGTGCCGAGGATGGTACATAAGCTTTTCACCAAATATTCAGATGAGGTCGTGGTAATGATCAGAGAGAGCCGAGAGGGTCCGTGTGTTGAGCGCTTCTTGAGATGTGAAGTAGGAAGAGGAGAGAATAAACTTGCTTGCCCTCTTCTGCATTTTTCTAGGTGTTTACGTTGTGTGGCATTTGCGGAGGATGACCAGGCAGGGGAGGCATAGTGAGCTTGGGAAGTATGAATATTCAGTAAGCACTGAGGAGCTCGGGCGTGGGAGCTCCGAGGGACTTGAGTCGGCAGAGGAGGTGGAGACGAAAACTTAACTGTTTTCCAGTTTAGTGTGTGTGTGTGTGTGTGTGTGTGTGTAATAATAAATAATAATAATAATAATAAACGGTTGCAGCCGGTGGCTGAAAATATACAGACTTACATTTGATTTAGACATAATGATATAATATGCATTGAATACATTTACAGGGCTGTACAGTACATAAATCAGGAGTTGTATATTATTTTAACAATAGATGGGATGGTGCTGTTCTTATATTTATCGGTGCGGGCTCTTATGGGCTGTATTTTGTTGTAGTGGCGGACTGCACGAGTTGGGTGGGGGGCTGCAGGTGGCAGGAGGTGGTGATGACGAGGGTGGTGCAGTAGTCCACTGCCAAACCTCTCCAGTGCTTGGTGGTGGTCACTGAGGGATGGTATTTCCAGGGTGGAGAGAGCGTTGGTGTAGCCGGAGTATTCTGCGCCGAGCATGATTCTGCAGGCCCTTTTCTGTACCTTCTCTAGCTGACGTTGTTGGGTGGAGTTGAGAGAAGATGACCAGGCTGGTGACGCATATGTAAGTTTGGGGAGAATACAGTAAAGGCGTTGTAGATGGTCCTCAGCTCTGGCGTGGGTGTCCCAAGTGACCTAAGTCGTGTGTGTGTGTGTGTAATAATAATAATTAACAGTTTATTGAAAAAGTTCTGCAGCCCGAAGGCTGAAAATATACATTGGACATAAATGACTTATTACATACATTGGTGGTTTAACAAAAGCCTTCATTAGAGAAAGGTAAAGGAACATACAGTGAACATACAGATTAATGTAGGTGTTGAACAGCAAACATCGTAGTGTAGTAACTCCCTCCCAGATGGTGTTAGGAGGAACTCACGTGGTGTAGTAGTTCCCTCAGATGTTGTTATGAGGGACCTGGCGTGGTGTAGTAATTCCCTCACAGATGGTGTTATGAGGGGCCTCACGTGGTGTAGTAATTCCCTCACAGATGGTGTTATGAGGGGCCTCACGTGGTGTAGTAATTCCCTCACAGATGGTGTTATGAGGGGCCTCACGTGGTCTAGTAATTCCCTCACAGATGGTGTTATGAGGGGCCTCACGTGGTCTAGTAATTCCCTCACAGATGGTGTTATGAGGGGCCTCACGTGGTGTACTAATTCCCTCACAGATGGTGTTATAAGGGGCCTCACGTGGTGTAGTAACTCCTTCACATATGGTGTAATGAGGGGCCTGACGTGGTGTAGTAATTCCCTCACAGATGGTGTTATATGAGTGAGGTGTGGTCCCAGGCCTTCCTATCGTAGACGGATTAACACATCGCTGGTTGTTGGGTCTCACGGGCCGCTATCACTGGGTACCTGGGACCTCACTCTGTGAAGGTCAACCCGGTTACGACTGTTACTGTTGAGTTGTTCTCACTGACTTAAGCACCGTTCACCACTGTTCACCTCTGTTTAACACTGGTTCCATTCCTTTCCTAAATGAAACAGCAACTTCTGGCGAGAACATGTTGATATTCCGGTGGGGAGGAGGGTTCAGGGGAGGGGGCTGGTATGGGCCAACACAACAGTTGACCTGGCTGCTCCGAGAGGAGCGCCAGGCACGTCTCGACCCTTCGGTGGTCAAGGATGTAGTGTGTGTGTGTGTGTGTGTGTGTGTGTGTGCGTGTGTGTGTGTGTGTGTGTGTGTGAAAAAATTTTCCTACCGAGGTCGAAAGCATAAAGCACATAAATTTTTAGTCGTTAAACCCTAGGGAAAAAGCACGCCAGATAAGACTTGTTGACCTGCCCTGCAAACACTCACGCACGCACGCACATTTACCAACATTCACAAGATAATTAAAAACGTTAACAAATGTGAAACGATAACATAAGAATTCAATAAAAAAACATTCATATATCCAAATTGATCTACTGTAGTTGTTGAGTGTCCTTGGCTAGATAAGCGATCTCCACAACAAACATTTTCATAGACGCTAAATTGTTGTCTAGTCATAATGTCATTCCACTTACGTGATGCCAATAAGATCTCAGCTTTAATGTTTACAATATCTCCCCCAGTAGGACGGTGGCCACACTCTCCCTCAAACACCCTCGCGTTTCTTTACCAGTAAGTGACAGAGTTCGTTTAGGATGGCCAAGGAACAGTTATTAGTGATGGATAAGTCGAGTCACAAGCGTACCTGTGACACCTCGACTTCAAGTGATCTTTATGAATTCTGTATATGTGGTTAAGGATTGAATCGTCCCCGAGAATGAACATAAGAAAATAAGAACATAAGGTATAATATCAAGAGTAACATAGACACAATACAGCAGAATGATTCTACAAGTCTCCAACAAAATCTTCTTAATATAAAGTTTCCATTCCTACCTCGAACTCCTCCTGATCATACTACTACCACAACGTCCGGAAAAAAGAGATGAATTCCTTGGCCTCAATATTGACCAAAATACCACCTTGATTTGAGTAGTTATTTCCTCAGAAACTCAAATTCCACCATAGAACTCTGTCTCTACATCATTATGTCTGCTTCCTGACCTCCAGATACAACAATCTTTCTGACCCAGATGATATGCCTCCTTTAGAAATATATCCTTTAAATTTGGCTAATTATTTTCAAGCTTTTAAAACTTTCGCTGTCCTCCACTACCGCTCGCAACTTCCTAATTAAACTACAACTCCTTGACTTGGACTCGGTCATCTCTAAATTTATGGTACAATCTCTCTGAGGAAACTTTTCGCCATTCTTGATAAGACTTAAGTTGATGCCCGACACATGATACGAATGTCAGTCATCTTGGCCGGTCCTCTAGAGATTTTTTCCTCCTCCGAATCAAAATTATGATATACTGGAGTTCTTGACACATTGCTTAAGTCTTTGTTACAGAAGAAGCCACACTTCCACTGCTCGACCTCACATGTAGTGCCTCTGCTGAACCTCACTTGTAGCGTCACTGCTCGACCTCATATGTAGAGCCACTGCCGAACCTCACATGTAGAGCCACTGCTCGACCTCACATGTAGCGCCACTGCTCGACCTCACATATAGTGTCACTGCTCGACCTAACATGAAGTGCCACTGCTCGACCTCACATGTAGCGCCACTGCTCGACCTCACATGTATCGCCACTGCTCGAACTCACATATAGTGCCACTGCTCGACCTAACATGAAGTGCCACTGCTGAACTTCACATGTAGCGCCACTGCTCGAACTCACATATAGTGCCACTGCTCGACCTAACATGAAGTGCCACTGCTGAACTTCACATGTATCGCCACTGCTCGAACTCACATATAGTGCCACTGCTCGACCTAACATGAAGTGCCACTGCTCGACCTCACATGTAGCGCCACTGCTCGAACTCACATATAGTGCCACTGCTCGACCTAACATGAAGTGCCACTGCTGAACTTCACATGTAGCGCCACTGTTCGACCTCACATGTATTGCCACTATTCGTCCTCATATGTAGCGCCACTGCTCGACCTAACATGTAGTGCCACTGCTGAACTTCACATGTAGCGCCACTGTTCGACCTCATGTGCAAAGCCACCATCTCACTGTTCGACCTCGTAATCAGTGCCACCCTCCAACAGCTCAAACTCATATGCAGTGTCACACTCCCCACAGTTCGACGTCACTTGGAGTGCCATCCTTTCACTGGTCGACCTCGCATGACGAGTCACCCTCCAACTGCTTGACCTGACATGGAGTGCAACCCTCCACCTGCTTGACCTCACATAAGAACCTTTTATATGTAAATGGGACTGCCCAGTATGGGCCAATAGACCCGCTGCAGTTTCCTCCATTCTTATGCTCGACCTCACATGGAGTGCCACCCTCACACTGCTCGACCTCACATGGAGTGCCACCCTTCCACTGACAGAACTCACATGGAGTGCCACCCTCACACTGCTCAACCTCACATGGAGTGCCACCCTTCCACTGATAGAGCTCACATGGAGTGCCACCCTCACACTGCCGACCTCACATGGAGTGCCACCACACTGCTCGACCATGGAGTGCTGCCGACCTCACATGGAGTGCCACCTTCCACTGACAGAACTCACATGGAGTGCCACCTCACACTGCTCGACCTCACATGGAGTGCCACCCTCACACTGCTCGACCTCACATGGAGTGCCACCCTCACACTGCTCGACCTCACATGGAGTGCCACCCTCACACTGCTCGACCTCACATGGAGTGCCACCCTCACACTGCTCAACCTCACATGGAGTGCCACCCTTCCACTGATAGAGCTCACATGGAGTGCCACCTTTCCACTTTTATAAGATGTGTTCCTTAGCTCTCCTTTCCCTTCCTCAAGAAATTCTAACCAAATTCATACAGTCCTTAAATGATCCAACTCTTCATATACTGTATATTATCCCATTCCCCCGGTCCGTTGTACAATAATTATTACTTTTCTTCAAGTCCGTCTTACAACGCCGTGTGTGTGTGTGTGTGTGTGTGTGTGTGTGTGTGTTTTCTCCCCACAGTACTTTAACCCATTACGTGTGGTTAAGTATACAACTAAGATAACTAAAACACTCCCCAGAGGACTACAACACAATGCAGTACACCGCACCATCTTGGCGCAGTCATGTAGTTCACGCTACAGCCCAGTCTGCGTATCTCCTCCACAAGAATACGGAGATGAGAAGAAATAACACGGAGAAAATCATGGGACTATCTAACATTAATTTATTTGTCTTCCGTGTGTATTTGTATGTGTGTGTGTGTGTGTGTGTGTGTGTGTGTGTGTGTGTGTGTGTGTGTGTGTGTGTATGTGTGTGTGTGTGTGTGTGTGTATGTGTGTGTGTGTGTGTGTGTGATTTAGTTCATGCAGAATACACAGTGTTTGTGTGCATGTGTGTATTACATGTGTGTGTGTGTGTGTGTGTGTGTGTGTGTGTGGGTAGGTGTGTTTTAGTAAATGCAAAATATATTGTATATTGTTTGTTTGTTTGTTTGTACGAGCGCGTGTAATAATAATAATAATTAACGGTTTATTAAGATAACATGGCAGCCCGAAGGCTGAAAATATACAATAAACAGAGATGATAAGTTACATATGGTGAAATCGGGGAGTGGGTCACTTGATTATTTTTTTAGGCACCCCCCTACACCCTGTGCAAGGTGAGGCGCAGAAGCGCTTACAGCGCCCATCTGGGAAGCATGCTAAGTTCATGCTTGCCTTTATGTCTCATGAGTTAAGGGCATAGAAGCCTGAAGGGTCAGAGGTTTTTTTTTTTTTGTCAAGGGCGTAGAAGCCTGAATAGTCATAGTTTTTTGTCAGCAAGTTATTGGAAGCTCCAACAACTTTCCCTGAATACGAATTCGCAAATTTGCGATTTACAACAGGTACCTACGTTACTGCTAGGTGAACAGGGACCAAGGGGGCTAGGAAGTGTGTCCAAACAACTTTCCACCGGCCCGGGAATCGAACCCATGGGTCACTTGATTGACAAAAGCTTTCAATACAAAAACATAAGAAACATAGAGTCAACATTTAGATCTGGTACTGTGGGAGCTGGTCTTGTAGACATTCTCGTGACCTGATGTCAGCGCCAACAAAATCCTTCCCACTGGCATGATTGGCCGTTGTACCTGGGTGCTAAGCCGCTACCTCACTACCACGTGGTCCGGGTAGGTCCTCCAGCTCATACAGGGTGTTGGAGATGGTTCTTGTTCCTCATGTGATATACTTAGGAATTCATAGTTCCTCACCTGGGCAGAGTGGGGAGTCCTCATTTCTCTCCTGATGTAGTTTAGAGTCTTTCTTGGCTTCTCATCCAGTGTTAACTAAACTTGCATTCCCTAGAAAGACGAAGAGCGCGGGGAGATATGATAGAAGTATTTAAGTGGGTGAAAGGAATCAATAAAGGTGATATAGATAAAGTTCTTATAATATCCAAGCAGGATAGGACTCGTAGCATCAGATTTAAGTTGGATAAGTTTAGGTTTACGAGGGAGATAGGAAGGAACTGGTTCACAAATAGGGTGGTGGACGAGTGGAACAAGCTTAGCAACTTTGTAGTAAGTGCTGGATTGCTGGAAAGTTTAGAAAGGAGGCTAGATAGATTCATGGATGATAAAGAGTGGTAGTAACTCTCGACAGGAGCTGCCATGCACAGGCCAACTGGCCTATTGCAGACTCCTTATTTTCTTATGTTTTTATGTTCTTATGTTGGTGGTGGTGAGTGTACAGCGGACCCTGGGTGTGTCAGGTCCGCGTCAGGTCAACATTGACCGCTTAGCACGACTGTCATTCTTAACAGTTGTTTCTTTCTTTCGAGTTGAAATTGTCACTTTTGTTTATCACTTGTGGGTTGATCATCAATCTTTGCAGTGTACTGTTGGTGAGAGGATGTTCATAAATCCAGATGGGGAGGAGGAGATAAGGAAGGGGAAGGCCCGACAGACCAGGCTGGCATCTGTCTCCATGGTCAAGAAACCAGGGCCGCGTCAGCGGGCAGCACCGACGACACACGTCCTTACCCTATGAAGGTTGAAGGAAGTGTGTGTGTGTGTGTGTGTGTGTGTGTGTAAGCACTGCTTTCTTCCTCTCGTTTTCAGCTACCGGCGCTGCCTAGCCCTCGTGGCGAACAGGGAAGCAACTTGCATAAGTCTTCCCCTGCCAGTACACAGCCTCTTCACCATCAAGATTCTTGCTGTGCCTCCTCGTGGAAACAAACGGTAACTGGGTGCCTCGTGGGCCCAGGCAAGACCAGCAGGGGATCTCGGAGTATCAGTGGGCCGCATAGGGATGGCGCATAGGCCTACTGGCATGTAGACACGTCCTGACGCCTACTAACCAATGCCCCACTGCCTTGCGGATTAACCTAAGGAGGTATAAGGGTACGGGAGTAAACCTCAAACGAAAAATCTGTGGTGGAGCCCCGCATCAGGCAGACATGCTTACAGAGCTCCAATAAGACTCCAACGGCGGTATAGGCGGAAAAGGTGACCACCATGGGAACCCAGCAACTACACCTGCGAAAGAAGGCAAACCATGATAAACAGGCTATTAAGGTGAAACCTAACAAACTGGACTATCGGCAGTCCATTACAACTCGCCCTCTCCCCAGTTCGTTGCAACACTTGTACCACTGGATTAGGAAAAGGGAGAGCCAAGATGTGTTGCTGCAGCCTGTGCTTCTGCCTCACCACATAAATCAACTCATGCACAGTCATCATCCACCTCATCATACTGGTCTTCATCATCAAAACCCCTATACCCCAAAAGTCCTAACACGATGGACGAGTGGCGACGGGGACAGGCACAGATGACTGCCGGGAATCTCTATTCACAACTCTGCACATGGGCGGCACATAATAGATGGTTGTTTATGCACTGGGATCTAGGCAGCAGTGAAATCTGGTCCTGTCTTTGCGACTGAGCAGCCCTTCCCACTCTCCTCACCCCACATGAGGAGGGGGCTGGAAAAGGTGCCCTAAGCATAGACTGCCGAAGAACCAACATGACTAGGCAACCGCACCCAGTAAGATCATCTTATGCGGTCGAAAACACAATTATAATCTCAAATCAAAACAGAAGCAAACTATACAACCTCTTCTGGTCGCTGAATGGAAAGTCAGGACCCTTCTGGATACCGGCACAAATGAGTATCCTGAAAGAAGAACCACTCTTATGGCAAAAGAGGTATAACATCGACATAGCTGCCATTAGTGAGTCCCAGCTGCCAGACGAAGGTCGAGTCACAGAACGGGGGTATGGCTAAACCATCTTCTGCAAGGGTAAACCTGATGCGTAGAGAAGCCACATTTATGGAGTTGGCTTTGCCATCTACCAACACATCCTACACAGGCTAACTGAAATGCCTGTTGGGATTTATGTTCAGAGTCTCACTGAATCACTCACGTTATGCCTTTTCCATCTGTGCATATGCCCCAACACTGGCTGCAGATGATGAGATCAAGGAGGCTTTTTATGCCGACCTTGACAGAGTGCTAATCTCTATCCCCAAAGAAGATAAGGTTATGCTCCAAGGTGACTTCAGTGCCAGAGTTGGCAGAGATGTTGACATTTG
>NW_024737042.1:12235135-12264522 GCF_018991925.1 Homarus americanus
GTAGCTGATAGTAAATACTGAGAAATATATTAAGTCAGTACGTATTAAAACAAGTAAGGCACTTATAAAAATTTATATAACTTACACGATGTCCAATCAGTGTGAAGATATGTCGTCGAATATGTAAATGTGTGTATATATTTAATGAACACTAAATATCTATCGACTTAGTCGGATATCTCCATAGAAAACGTGATCCGTCCAGCTGGTCTCCTCACAGCTGCTCACAGCTGATCGCAGGCGGAGGTGTGGTGGGGTGGTTGCCTGAGCCAGCCCTCCCAAGGGTCGGATGTCGTGCTTCAGATGGTCTCAAGTGGGGGTGGGATGGGCGGGTGCCTCAATCGTCACTCCCACTGGCACAGCTGAACCAAGGTCAAGGTGGCTGTGTGGGTACTTCAGTCTCCGCCTGGTTGCGTAGCAACTAATGATGCTCCAAGATGGCGACGGGTGAGTCCACTTCACGAGGGGGAATCCACTTCCACTTGAATTGATGACTGCTGGTGTCGAAGTCTCAGGTCACCTGCTCACTGACGAGATGTCACTTCTGAGTGCCAAACCTTCTGAAGCCCTGTATATAAAGGATTCGCTGAGGGCACTGGGAGATTGTACAATCTTCAATCACGACAGCATAAAACAGTCTTTTTAAACAATGGTGAAAGATCCTGTGCTGCCAAACCTTGAAACTTGTATGTATGTGGCACCACTGTACGCCGGTACCCAGAATGCCCAGTGCTGACTAGGGGAGTTCTTTGTGCCACTCCTTGTTGCCAGGCAGGGGTGTTGCCAACTTTCCATAAGATAGAAAGTCTTCAATAACTCAGAATCGGTTACTGGAAATAATTCTGCACACCTCTTTGGGCGACAGAATGAAAGTCACTCAATAATAATTGTCTCACTATGGTATATATCACTACACTTGGATATTTCATGTAACAGGTCACTGTTTTTTTTTTTTTTCTTGTTTCGGAAAACACTGATGGCTTGTTATGTAGAATGTGTATTCAACCCGGAATTTCGTATTCATTACCACTGCTGCCACCTATGTTCTAGGCCTTCTTACTAGGCTGGAACGTTTATATTTTATTGGGTCTTAGTAGCAAAACCCAAGTCGTCTTATCCATTTATTCAGGAACGACTAAGACAATTCCAAAGTGTAAATCAACCATAACTTATCACTGTAGCTATGAGTGTTAAGAGAAGGACGGAGGCTATGTAAATAGACCTGCTTAAAAACGTCCTTCCTATGTGAGTCGTTGAGGGAGAGTCAGGCCCCAGGGCGTTAGTGCCCTGATCGCCCGGCCCTTTCAACGCTGACCTAGGCTGTCTCTGGCCACACCTTATAAGGAAGGGTGCCGACCAGATGCCATCAAGATGACTCATCATAGCCAGTGGAAAGTTACAGGGGATGATTATGTATATAAATCAATATGTAATTACCCATTTATATAATCATTCTGCTTACGAAACAGGGGCCATTACAATCGTAAGTGATACAAATATGATACAGTATATAATAATTAGGTGGGGAGAAGGTCATACTACAGGGCATTTCAACATAGTAACAGTGCAAAAAGGTGAGATTGGCTGGGAGTGAACACACTGATTGACTACGAGTTGCGGTGTCAAAAAGCAATTCGCAGACGGGGGACCTTGGGAGAAGCAGGAGCCGGTGCCGAGGATGGTACATAAGCTTTTCACCAAATATTCAGATGAGGTCGTGGTAATGATCAGAGAGAGCCGAGAGGGTCCGTGTGTTGAGCGCTTCTTGAGATGTGAAGTAGGAAGAGGAGAGAATAAACTTGCTTGCCCTCTTCTGCATTTTTCTAGGTGTTTACGTTGTGTGGCATTTGCGGAGGATGACCAGGCAGGGGAGGCATAGTGAGCTTGGGAAGTATGAATATTCAGTAAGCACTGAGGAGCTCGGGCGTGGGAGCTCCGAGGGACTTGAGTCGGCAGAGGAGGTGGAGACGAAAACTTAACTGTTTTCCAGTTTAGTGTGTGTGTGTGTGTGTGTGTGTGTGTAATAATAAATAATAATAATAATAATAAACGGTTGCAGCCGGTGGCTGAAAATATACAGACTTACATTTGATTTAGACATAATGATATAATATGCATTGAATACATTTACAGGGCTGTACAGTACATAAATCAGGAGTTGTATATTATTTTAACAATAGATGGGATGGTGCTGTTCTTATATTTATCGGTGCGGGCTCTTATGGGCTGTATTTTGTTGTAGTGGCGGACTGCACGAGTTGGGTGGGGGGCTGCAGGTGGCAGGAGGTGGTGATGACGAGGGTGGTGCAGTAGTCCACTGCCAAACCTCTCCAGTGCTTGGTGGTGGTCACTGAGGGATGGTATTTCCAGGGTGGAGAGAGCGTTGGTGTAGCCGGAGTATTCTGCGCCGAGCATGATTCTGCAGGCCCTTTTCTGTACCTTCTCTAGCTGACGTTGTTGGGTGGAGTTGAGAGAAGATGACCAGGCTGGTGACGCATATGTAAGTTTGGGGAGAATACAGTAAAGGCGTTGTAGATGGTCCTCAGCTCTGGCGTGGGTGTCCCAAGTGACCTAAGTCGTGTGTGTGTGTGTGTGTGTGTGTGTGTGTGTGTGTGTGCGTGTGTGTGTGTGTGTGTGTGTGTGAAAAAATTTTCCTACCGAGGTCGAAAGCATAAAGCACATAAATTTTTAGTCGTTAAACCCTAGGGAAAAAGCACGCCAGATAAGACTTGTTGACCTGCCCTGCAAACACTCACGCACGCACGCACATTTACCAACATTCACAAGATAATTAAAAACGTTAACAAATGTGAAACGATAACATAAGAATTCAATAAAAAAACATTCATATATCCAAATTGATCTACTGTAGTTGTTGAGTGTCCTTGGCTAGATAAGCGATCTCCACAACAAACATTTTCATAGACGCTAAATTGTTGTCTAGTCATAATGTCATTCCACTTACGTGATGCCAATAAGATCTCAGCTTTAATGTTTACAATATCTCCCCCAGTAGGACGGTGGCCACACTCTCCCTCAAACACCCTCGCGTTTCTTTACCAGTAAGTGACAGAGTTCGTTTAGGATGGCCAAGGAACAGTTATTAGTGATGGATAAGTCGAGTCACAAGCGTACCTGTGACACCTCGACTTCAAGTGATCTTTATGAATTCTGTATATGTGGTTAAGGATTGAATCGTCCCCGAGAATGAACATAAGAAAATAAGAACATAAGGTATAATATCAAGAGTAACATAGACACAATACAGCAGAATGATTCTACAAGTCTCCAACAAAATCTTCTTAATATAAAGTTTCCATTCCTACCTCGAACTCCTCCTGATCATACTACTACCACAACGTCCGGAAAAAAGAGATGAATTCCTTGGCCTCAATATTGACCAAAATACCACCTTGATTTGAGTAGTTATTTCCTCAGAAACTCAAATTCCACCATAGAACTCTGTCTCTACATCATTATGTCTGCTTCCTGACCTCCAGATACAACAATCTTTCTGACCCAGATGATATGCCTCCTTTAGAAATATATCCTTTAAATTTGGCTAATTATTTTCAAGCTTTTAAAACTTTCGCTGTCCTCCACTACCGCTCGCAACTTCCTAATTAAACTACAACTCCTTGACTTGGACTCGGTCATCTCTAAATTTATGGTACAATCTCTCTGAGGAAACTTTTCGCCATTCTTGATAAGACTTAAGTTGATGCCCGACACATGATACGAATGTCAGTCATCTTGGCCGGTCCTCTAGAGATTTTTTCCTCCTCCGAATCAAAATTATGATATACTGGAGTTCTTGACACATTGCTTAAGTCTTTGTTACAGAAGAAGCCACACTTCCACTGCTCGACCTCACATGTAGTGCCTCTGCTGAACCTCACTTGTAGCGTCACTGCTCGACCTCATATGTAGAGCCACTGCCGAACCTCACATGTAGAGCCACTGCTCGACCTCACATGTAGCGCCACTGCTCGACCTCACATATAGTGTCACTGCTCGACCTAACATGAAGTGCCACTGCTCGACCTCACATGTAGCGCCACTGCTCGACCTCACATGTATCGCCACTGCTCGAACTCACATATAGTGCCACTGCTCGACCTAACATGAAGTGCCACTGCTGAACTTCACATGTAGCGCCACTGCTCGAACTCACATATAGTGCCACTGCTCGACCTAACATGAAGTGCCACTGCTGAACTTCACATGTATCGCCACTGCTCGAACTCACATATAGTGCCACTGCTCGACCTAACATGAAGTGCCACTGCTCGACCTCACATGTAGCGCCACTGCTCGAACTCACATATAGTGCCACTGCTCGACCTAACATGAAGTGCCACTGCTGAACTTCACATGTAGCGCCACTGTTCGACCTCACATGTATTGCCACTATTCGTCCTCATATGTAGCGCCACTGCTCGACCTAACATGTAGTGCCACTGCTGAACTTCACATGTAGCGCCACTGTTCGACCTCATGTGCAAAGCCACCATCTCACTGTTCGACCTCGTAATCAGTGCCACCCTCCAACAGCTCAAACTCATATGCAGTGTCACACTCCCCACAGTTCGACGTCACTTGGAGTGCCATCCTTTCACTGGTCGACCTCGCATGACGAGTCACCCTCCAACTGCTTGACCTGACATGGAGTGCAACCCTCCACCTGCTTGACCTCACATAAGAACCTTTTATATGTAAATGGGACTGCCCAGTATGGGCCAATAGACCCGCTGCAGTTTCCTCCATTCTTATGCTCGACCTCACATGGAGTGCCACCCTCACACTGCTCGACCTCACATGGAGTGCCACCCTCACACTGCTCGACCTCACATGGAGTGCCACCCTCACACTGCTCGACCTCACATGGAGTGCCACCCTCACACTGCTCAACCTCACATGGAGTGCCACCCTTCCACTGATAGAGCTCACATGGAGTGCCACCTTTCCACTTTTATAAGATGTGTTCCTTAGCTCTCCTTTCCCTTCCTCAAGAAATTCTAACCAAATTCATACAGTCCTTAAATGATCCAACTCTTCATATACTGTATATTATCCCATTCCCCCGGTCCGTTGTACAATAATTATTACTTTTCTTCAAGTCCGTCTTACAACGCCGTGTGTGTGTGTGTGTGTGTGTGTGTGTGTGTGTGTTTTCTCCCCACAGTACTTTAACCCATTACGTGTGGTTAAGTATACAACTAAGATAACTAAAACACTCCCCAGAGGACTACAACACAATGCAGTACACCGCACCATCTTGGCGCAGTCATGTAGTTCACGCTACAGCCCAGTCTGCGTATCTCCTCCACAAGAATACGGAGATGAGAAGAAATAACACGGAGAAAATCATGGGACTATCTAACATTAATTTATTTGTCTTCCGTGTGTATTTGTATGTGTGTGTGTGTGTGTGTGTGTGTATGAGTGTGTGTGTGTGTGTGTGTATGAGTGTGTGTGTGTGTGTGTGTGTGTATGTGTATGTGTGTGTTTTAGTACAAAAAGAATATAGTGTGTGTGATTTAGTTCATGCAGAATACACAGTGTTTGTGTGCATGTGTGTATTACATGTGTGTGTGTGTGTGTGTGTGTGTGTGTGTGTGGGTAGGTGTGTTTTAGTAAATGCAAAATATATTGTATATTGTTTGTTTGTTTGTTTGTACGAGCGCGTGTAATAATAATAATAATTAACGGTTTATTAAGATAACATGGCAGCCCGAAGGCTGAAAATATACAATAAACAGAGATGATAAGTTACATATGGTGAAATCGGGGAGTGGGTCACTTGATTATTTTTTTAGGCACCCCCCTACACCCTGTGCAAGGTGAGGCGCAGAAGCGCTTACAGCGCCCATCTGGGAAGCATGCTAAGTTCATGCTTGCCTTTATGTCTCATGAGTTAAGGGCATAGAAGCCTGAAGGGTCAGAGGTTTTTTTTTTTTTGTCAAGGGCGTAGAAGCCTGAATAGTCATAGTTTTTTGTCAGCAAGTTATTGGAAGCTCCAACAACTTTCCCTGAATACGAATTCGCAAATTTGCGATTTACAACAGGTACCTACGTTACTGCTAGGTGAACAGGGACCAAGGGGGCTAGGAAGTGTGTCCAAACAACTTTCCACCGGCCCGGGAATCGAACCCATGGGTCACTTGATTGACAAAAGCTTTCAATACAAAAACATAAGAAACATAGAGTCAACATTTAGATCTGGTACTGTGGGAGCTGGTCTTGTAGACATTCTCGTGACCTGATGTCAGCGCCAACAAAATCCTTCCCACTGGCATGATTGGCCGTTGTACCTGGGTGCTAAGCCGCTACCTCACTACCACGTGGTCCGGGTAGGTCCTCCAGCTCATACAGGGTGTTGGAGATGGTTCTTGTTCCTCATGTGATATACTTAGGAATTCATAGTTCCTCACCTGGGCAGAGTGGGGAGTCCTCATTTCTCTCCTGATGTAGTTTAGAGTCTTTCTTGGCTTCTCATCCAGTGTTAACTAAACTTGCATTCCCTAGAAAGACGAAGAGCGCGGGGAGATATGATAGAAGTATTTAAGTGGGTGAAAGGAATCAATAAAGGTGATATAGATAAAGTTCTTATAATATCCAAGCAGGATAGGACTCGTAGCATCAGATTTAAGTTGGATAAGTTTAGGTTTACGAGGGAGATAGGAAGGAACTGGTTCACAAATAGGGTGGTGGACGAGTGGAACAAGCTTAGCAACTTTGTAGTAAGTGCTGGATTGCTGGAAAGTTTAGAAAGGAGGCTAGATAGATTCATGGATGATAAAGAGTGGTAGTAACTCTCGACAGGAGCTGCCATGCACAGGCCAACTGGCCTATTGCAGACTCCTTATTTTCTTATGTTTTTATGTTCTTATGTTGGTGGTGGTGAGTGTACAGCGGACCCTGGGTGTGTCAGGTCCGCGTCAGGTCAACATTGACCGCTTAGCACGACTGTCATTCTTAACAGTTGTTTCTTTCTTTCGAGTTGAAATTGTCACTTTTGTTTATCACTTGTGGGTTGATCATCAATCTTTGCAGTGTACTGTTGGTGAGAGGATGTTCATAAATCCAGATGGGGAGGAGGAGATAAGGAAGGGGAAGGCCCGACAGACCAGGCTGGCATCTGTCTCCATGGTCAAGAAACCAGGGCCGCGTCAGCGGGCAGCACCGACGACACACGTCCTTACCCTATGAAGGTTGAAGGAAGTGTGTGTGTGTGTGTGTGTGTGTGTGTGTAAGCACTGCTTTCTTCCTCTCGTTTTCAGCTACCGGCGCTGCCTAGCCCTCGTGGCGAACAGGGAAGCAACTTGCATAAGTCTTCCCCTGCCAGTACACAGCCTCTTCACCATCAAGATTCTTGCTGTGCCTCCTCGTGGAAACAAACGGTAACTGGGTGCCTCGTGGGCCCAGGCAAGACCAGCAGGGGATCTCGGAGTATCAGTGGGCCGCATAGGGATGGCGCATAGGCCTACTGGCATGTAGACACGTCCTGACGCCTACTAACCAATGCCCCACTGCCTTGCGGATTAACCTAAGGAGGTATAAGGGTACGGGAGTAAACCTCAAACGAAAAATCTGTGGTGGAGCCCCGCATCAGGCAGACATGCTTACAGAGCTCCAATAAGACTCCAACGGCGGTATAGGCGGAAAAGGTGACCACCATGGGAACCCAGCAACTACACCTGCGAAAGAAGGCAAACCATGATAAACAGGCTATTAAGGTGAAACCTAACAAACTGGACTATCGGCAGTCCATTACAACTCGCCCTCTCCCCAGTTCGTTGCAACACTTGTACCACTGGATTAGGAAAAGGGAGAGCCAAGATGTGTTGCTGCAGCCTGTGCTTCTGCCTCACCACATAAATCAACTCATGCACAGTCATCATCCACCTCATCATACTGGTCTTCATCATCAAAACCCCTATACCCCAAAAGTCCTAACACGATGGACGAGTGGCGACGGGGACAGGCACAGATGACTGCCGGGAATCTCTATTCACAACTCTGCACATGGGCGGCACATAATAGATGGTTGTTTATGCACTGGGATCTAGGCAGCAGTGAAATCTGGTCCTGTCTTTGCGACTGAGCAGCCCTTCCCACTCTCCTCACCCCACATGAGGAGGGGGCTGGAAAAGGTGCCCTAAGCATAGACTGCCGAAGAACCAACATGACTAGGCAACCGCACCCAGTAAGATCATCTTATGCGGTCGAAAACACAATTATAATCTCAAATCAAAACAGAAGCAAACTATACAACCTCTTCTGGTCGCTGAATGGAAAGTCAGGACCCTTCTGGATACCGGCACAAATGAGTATCCTGAAAGAAGAACCACTCTTATGGCAAAAGAGGTATAACATCGACATAGCTGCCATTAGTGAGTCCCAGCTGCCAGACGAAGGTCGAGTCACAGAACGGGGGTATGGCTAAACCATCTTCTGCAAGGGTAAACCTGATGCGTAGAGAAGCCACATTTATGGAGTTGGCTTTGCCATCTACCAACACATCCTACACAGGCTAACTGAAATGCCTGTTGGGATTTATGTTCAGAGTCTCACTGAATCACTCACGTTATGCCTTTTCCATCTGTGCATATGCCCCAACACTGGCTGCAGATGATGAGATCAAGGAGGCTTTTTATGCCGACCTTGACAGAGTGCTAATCTCTATCCCCAAAGAAGATAAGGTTATGCTCCAAGGTGACTTCAGTGCCAGAGTTGGCAGAGATGTTGACATTTGGCACTTGAAATCTTTCACCAAAGTAGTCTACTTTCCATCCTTCGAGTTCCCTGGGAAGACAAGACAACAAATGCCAGTAATCTCGCTGACACAAACTGTAGGCGCATCGAGGGCATGAACAACTAAGTTGGACTGGCCATTTTACTGGCATGGACGACAGTAGACTGCCTATCGAATAGTAAACATAGCGCTGGCAGGCAACTGAAAAGGTATAAGGATAGTCTTAAGACAAACCTGAAAAAGTGCCAAATCGACCCCCTCACATGGGAGATGACTGCTCCACACCGTAACGCTTGGAGGAGCACCACACAAGAAAGTGTCAATACTTTTGAGTTATCCCGACTGTATATCCAGGCAGACAAGGCTGTTCTTATAGCAATCAGTACGTGCTAGTATGGGCTGGACGCGGTTGTGATGTCGAATAGCTATTCGCGGACGAAGGATCTCGGGAGGAAGTCGGAGCCTGTGTGTGTGTGTGTGTGTGTAAGCAAAACACCATCGTGTGTCTACACTGTAAGAGCCGCTCGCTGGTGCCAAGTGTCATATTAATGTCATATTTTCATGCTAAAACATTATTAAAGATAGATCCAATAGATTGTGTCTTTAAGGTGATTGTAAGCGCGGATACATCTTGACATTACTTGATGACTAGATATGAAAATTATATAAAATATGAGAGAATTAGTTTTCTCAAATTTAATCTCTCGGTTGTAATACAAATCGCTAAATTAAGAACAATAATTTCACCGAATGTATTGTTTCATTCCAATATAAATTCATTTCATGAAGTTGCTATAATTTTATTTGACGTGTAATTATACTGAAACAACTTTCCCTGCTTTGTTGATTATTAAAGACAGGGATATAAATTTTTGAAGACGGCCTTTCTTATACGGTTTTCACGATAATTCTATATCACAATTTTTCTCACATTCTCATATATTTAGTGGAAAAAGAGGGGGGACTTGAGCTGACCTTTAAGAAAAACATACAGTTCTACTACCGTTTTGTGGAAGAAACAACTCACACTCACACTGCCCAATTGTTTCCTGTGTTTCGCCCGTGTAAAAATATTTATCATAACAGGATCGTGTGCTGTCCTCACCCGCACAATCATAGTGAAGAGGTCTGTCACCTTTTACCCACCCCCAAAAAACTATGAAAATTCAAGTTGATACGCCCAGTGAAGACCATAAAGGCGTAAACAAACAACAGCGAAACATTAAGAAATTCTGTTCGTGTTTTGCCCTCTGGTGAGAGAATTGAATACCTCTGATGACGTCATTCCGTATGCCATTATCCGCAAATGTTACCCGAATACTCATACATGATTTTCTGCCACAGTCTTCCACACACCTACCATACAGTCCCCCACATATGTCACACAGTCCTGCACACACCTGCCACATAGTCCTCCACACACCTGCCAGTCCCCTCACACCTGACACACAGTCCCCCACACACCTGCCACACAGTCCCCCCCACACCTGCCACACAGTCACCTACGCACCTACCATACAGTCCTCTACACACCTATCATACAATCCCCCACATATTGCCACACAATCCCTGCACACCTACCACACAGTCCCCCATACATGTGTCATACAGTCCCCCACACAGCTGCAACACAGTTCTTCCACATACCTGCTACATAGCCCTCCACACACTTACCACAAAATCCCCCAGACACCTGCCACAGTCATCCACACCTTGAACGCTTTCCTCTTTTGTCGTATCACCAGTATGGCTTTCGCCAGGCGAGATCTACTGGTGATCTGCTCTCCTACTGCACTCATCTTTGGTCATCCTCTCTTAGGGATTATGAAAAACTTTCAACGTGGCCCTCGACATCTCAAAGCATTTGACAGGATATGGCACAAGTCTCTGCTTCTTAAACTCTCCCTCTTATGGTTTCTCTCCACCATTTTGTTCTCTGATTTCTAGCTTCCTTGAGAACTGATCCATGGCAGTTGTTGTCGAGGGATCGATTTCTCGCTCTTTCTCTATCAATAGTGGTGTCCCACAGGGTTCTGTTCTTTCACTACTCTCTTCCTTCTTTTTATCAATGATTTACTTCACACTACGACTAATTCTATCCATTCTTATGCTGATGAATCTACTCTTCACTCTTCACATTTTTCCCTTCCCCTTAATTCTCAAACTAGAGCTGTGTCTAGAGCTGATATCATTTACCAATTACACTTTCCAAATTAGATGATCTCCCACTAATCACATTTCATGACGCAATCATTCTGCCAAATTCTAAAATAGATATGCTAGGCCTCACCATTTCCTCTAAAATATACAGCATTCCTGCAAGCTGGGAATGCTGTACAGATGCCGTAGCTACTTCACTCCTGAGCAGTTGCTTCAAGTTTATAAGGGATTCATTCGTCTTAACTTGGAGTACTGCTCTCATATATGGGGTGGCTCCTCTTCTGTTCAACTGTTAGATAAGGTGGAATCAAAGGCATTTCGTCTTATTAACTCTCCTCCTTTAGTTGATAATCTCTCTTCCCTTTCTCTTCCCCGCAATGTTGTTTCACTCTCTCTCTGTTTTACAGTACTTTAACGGGCAATGTTCGGTGGATTTGGCATCCTGTGTACCGCCAGCAAGGCCATGGGCTCGTAACACTTGTCTCGCCCGCGGTGCCCACCGTTTCTCTGTGGATGTCGGTCACACTAGAATAACCCTTTATAGTACATCCTTCTTTCCTCACACAGCCAGACTGTGGAATGCTCTGCCCTCTTATGTGTTTCCATACTCATACAATCTGTCTCATTTCAAAAGCTGGTTTTCCGGCATCTTCGTGGTGTAGATTAATACAGTATAGTCTTTTTATTTTCTATTTTTAATTTATTTTTACTCTTATTTTTCCACTCCCCCCAGACTCCGTTGTGGGTCGATGACCTGTGCCCGTGTGGGCTATTCCCCGTCATAAAAAAAACACACCTGCCTCACTGTCACTCTCACACCTGTCACACAGTCACCCACTCACCTGCCACACTGTCACCCACACACTTGCCACAGGTGTTCACTGCTGGTAAAGTCTAATGACCACTCTGCTATGGTAACAATGTTATTATTTCACGTGGTAAAAAGTTATTGGTAATATTGTCATGGATAAGCCAAGAATACCAGAAAATGACCATCAGTTTGGTAAACTAATGTAAAACACATGACTAACCTGGCAACATTGTCATTGGTGAACGTACCTGAAAGAAGAAAAAAAATAATTTTAGTGAAAACATAACTCAATAAACATTTAGCGTTAAATACTGGCTATATACCAAACAGGGAGGTACTACCGCCTGGGAAGATATTGTAAGCATAATGTATCGTCTAATGGTAGACCCTGCTGTCATATGGCATCACGAAAGTTGTGACTAAGTCCCAGGTTGCAGATCTGACTTTCTGCCTCATTTACACACAGTTGCAGGGTCTCAGCTGTTTCTTTTCCTATTGACAACACAACATACATATAATGTTTCTATTTTTTTTTCATTTATGGTTCTTTATTATTATTATTATTATTAATATTATTACAGTGTTATTATTATTCTTATTATTATTACAGTGTTATTATTATTATTATTACTATTTTACATTTTCGCCCCCCAGGCCCCGATGTGGGTCAGTGACCTGTGCCCGGGTGGGCTAATCCCCGTAAAAAAACAAATATAAATAACAAAATTAAATATAATATATATATATATATATATATATATATATATATATATATATATATATATATATATATATATATATATGTGTGTCGTTCACACTGAACGCGACCTACAGGAAATCTGAACACCTATGCAGATGCATATGGACACTTCGGCCTTGAGTTGAATGTACGTAAAGACTTAAATTCTCTTTCAGCCTGCCTCGGGTTCAGCCACACCTCCACCATCCATCCAGTTTAATGGTACTACCCTCTCTAATGTTGCTCACTTTCGGTATCTCGGCTCCCACCTGTCCACCACCGCGGACATCGATGAAGAGATTCAACATCGGATCAGATGTGCATCCCAAGCCTTTGGCAGACTCCGAAACCGTCTCTTCAGCTGTAGGGAGGTGAAATTTTATACAAAGTTACACGTATATCGGGCAGTGGTCCTCCCCACCCTGCTATATAGGAGCGAGACATGGGTCACATACAGGAGGCATCTCAAGACGCTTGAAAACTTTCACCAACGTAGTCTACGTTCCATCCTCCGAGTTCGCTGGGAAGACAAGAGAACAAATGCCAGTATTCTTGCTGACACCAACTGTAGGAGCATCGAGGCTACCATTATCCATGAACAACTACGCTGGACTGGCTATGTTACCCGCATGGACGACAGTTGATTGCCAAAGCATCTAAGTTACTGTAGGTTATGTATCTAAGCTACTGTGCCAAGTAGCAACCTTGCATATAAGCTAATGTGCCGAGTAGCATTTATATATGTTATTACGTGGCAACACTGCACGTGTTATGTGGCAACATTGCCCCGAGGCTGCCATATGGCAATGCAGCCTCAGTCTGACTCTGTGGGTCGTGCATGGCACACGCTAGTCACTACTTGTATTTCTCCTATCCGTTAATAAATCGACTTCAGTGTTACCCGGTGTTTCCCTACCCATCACTGCCTTCTTCAGGGAACACTTGGAACCTTCATGGCGCAGTGAGTAGGATCTGTGGACTTACAAGTGTCGTGAACAATGCCGACGGTTACATCTGCCGGTGACTCTAGTGTGTAGTGTTGTGTTGCGTTGTGTTTCGCTGTAATGGGCAATGTTGCGCCGTCACAGTGCGTTTTAGTGACGGTGGCAGTGTTAGTGTCAGTGTATTAGTGTGTCTAAAGCTGAGAGTTGAGCATTGGCCTGTTTTTTGTGGTACCCACGGAGCACGCAGGCGTACACCCTTCTCGTGTGACATCCGGGGAGACACTAACGTTCTCTCCTCCGCGGCGGCTCTAGCCACCTGCATTAAGGCCACCACGATCTGCTCTTTCAGACACACACAAACACACACACACGCACGCACGAACGCACTCACGGACAGAACAGTGGACTCTATGCGTTATTTCTGCGCTGTTTATGTTATATATATGTGGTTCGAGCTGATGAGGCGCCACTTTATATACTAAACAGCGCAGTTCAAGCATACTAAGATGGGTGGTAAGAAGGGACAACGTCAAGATGGGAGACACGACTCCCCACCTTCCCCTCCACCGGGCACAGATGGAGCTTCTGCCCTCACCGCCTCTCATCCTTCACCTCCAGCGACGGACATTGCCACAATTCTGAGGTGGATGGACGACAGGGACGAGAGACGCAGAGTGATGGAACTTCAGAGGGAGGAGATACGAAGAGAGGAGGAAAAGGCGCGCTTTGATGTGATATTGGCGACCCTGGCGCTAACCCTCCCTCCCTCACTCGCAGGTAGCGCGCATCAAGGCACTAATACCCTCCCTCCTCCACCACACCAGCATCCTCCAGGCACTCTTGCTACTCCAACAGCTCCCAAGGCATCTGTTCAACCCCCACCCGCCCTCTCACCAGACGTCAAGTTTCAGCTTTTTCGTGAGTGGAGGCGGCGGAGGACAGATTACTCCACGATGGTGGACCTTGATAGCATGCCTCCAACCAAACAGCTCATCCAACTGCGGATGTGCTTGTCGCTGGAGACCCAGAGAGTTTTGGAGCACACGTTGCAAGTGCCTCCCGATTCTTCGTCTTCAATGACGGATGTGCTCGACCTTTTACAGGAGCAAGTTAAAGGTCGGAATAATGAGGCTTTGCGTCGCCGCGCCTTCACCAGCTGCAAGCAGGCGGAGATTGAATCCTTTGACGAATTTTTTGTACGTTTGAAGAGTTTGTCGGAGGAGATCGACGTCTGCAAGGCGCACAGCAGGGAATGTGAGGAAGCCTGGATCAAGCACGGGATTTTGACAGGTGTCAGGCAAGAAGAGTTGGTGCAGCAACTCATCCCCCTGGACGCTTCCCCCACACTCCAGGTGGTAGTGACTGAATGTCGGTCATACGAGGCCTCCAAGTCCGCCACCTCTGCCTTACGGGTCCCACCTGCTGTGAGAGCTATCTCACAGTACAAGAAGGGTAAGAAGGCGGCCAACAACGTGAAGGCTGCCGCACGTTCTTCCACTCCTCCACCTAGTGCTTCCTGTGGCAGCTGTGGAGAGCAGCATGGCCCCAAGACATGCCCGGCCGCCGACGCACTGTGTCGTGAATGTGACCGTAAGGGCCACTGGTCTAACACAGACAGGTGCCCTGCACGAGGCCACAAGTGTCAGGCCTGTGGTCGCTATGGACACTACGACAAGTGCTGCCGCCAACCCAAGTCCAAAAGCCCGAGACGAGGAGGAAAGCAGCCCACTTTCCTCGGGGTGGTTCGCACGCAGCCCCCTTCAGATGGCCCACGCAGCCCCAAGCAGCAGCTGAGTCACATCAAGGGTGGAATCAACCACATGCCCTAGGGCTACCCCTTCCCCTACCATCCGCGTCGCCGTCACACACGGTGGTGTGTCGGGTCACATCGAGGTGATACCGGACACCGGCGCTGATACTACGGTGATAGGCCTGAAGCACCTCCAGAAACTGGGCTTCACCAAACGCGGCCTGGGACCACCGCCGCAGCTGCTGTACTACAATGCTGACGGTTCCCACATGCCGGACGCTGTGGGCTCTTTTCAAGCGGAGATCACCTACGGCGACAGGTCGTGTCATGGATGGATGGACGTGCAACCTACTCTCGCTACACCCTTGTTGTCGTGGGAGCACTGCAAGGAATTAGGCGTGGTGCCCAGAGACTTTCCTGAGCAGATCCCAGCTGCTCGGCACACCGCCAGCAGGGTGCGTGAGTCAACGAGCCATGCGCCTGGCACTGCCGCACGGAGCTGCCCAGAACCCGTGTCCACTCCCGCCCCGCCTCCACCCAAGTTACGGCTGCTTCCTCTTCACAGCAAGACGTCTCCTTCAGCCGCAAGGGCCTACTTCCTGAAGGAGTACTCGGAAGTGCTGGTGACGAAGGAGGCCCTACAGACCGCGCCACTGAAGGCTATGGCGGATCCGCCTCTGAGGATACACCTGCGGGAAGATGCACAGCCGTTTGCCATACACACTCCCCGGTTGATCCCTCTCGCCTTCAGGGGTTCAGTCAAGAAGGAACTGGATTCCATGGTGGCCCAGGGTGTCATCGTACCCGTTGGTGATGACCCGTCCCCTTGGTGCCATCCTCTAGTCGCTGTGGGTAAGACTAACGGTGGAGTGCGGATTACTACCGACTTGTCTAGCTTAACTGTCAGGTGACCCGTCCTGCCCACCCTTCACCCACACCTTTTGCAGCTATACAGAGTGTGGACCCGAAGGTACGGTACTTTTCGACAATGGACGCCCTCTGTGGTTACTGGCAGATCCCACTGAAGAAGGAGGATCAGCCACTGACCACTTCCATCACGCCTTACGGACGCTTCCGCTACTGCCGTGGCCCTATGGGATTCGCTGCTACGGGGGACGCCTTCTGTCTCTGTGGTGACATGGCACTTCAAGGCGTGACCAACTGCATGAAGGTAGTGGATAACGTCCTCCTCTATGATGAGGACAACCTGACGCATCTTCGCCGCATCGACGAGGTACTGACCAGGTGTAGGACGCACGGCATCACTCTGAATGCCGAGAAGTTCGTCTTGGCCGCACATGCAGTGTCTTTCTGCGGCTACCGACTCTCAAGGGATGGCATTGCTGCGGACCCGGAGAAAGTTCACGTCATAGCGGACTTTGCAAAACCTGCCAACCTTACGGATCTCAGGTCTTTCATGGGCCTGGTGAACCAGCTGGCAGAATTTTCTCCTGACGTCTCCGCCGCTGCTGGGCCTCTCCGCCCCCTGATGAGCCCCAAGAGGACTTTCACGTGGACCCCTGACCACGACCTCGCCTTTCATAAGGTGAAGGAGGCCCTGGCACGTCCACCTATCCTCGCTACTTTCGACCCAGCGCTCCCCACCGTCCTCCAGACAGACGCCTCGCGCCTGTACAGGGTTGGTTACGCCCTTCTCCAGGATCACGGTGGAGGAAAGTACTGGCTCGTACAGTGTGGCTCTCGCTTCCTCACGGATGCTGAGTCTCGCTACGCTACCATCGAGCTGGAGCTGCTGGCAGTGGTATGGGCCTTATCGAAGTGCACTTTTTACTTGAGTGGCCTACAGCACTTCGACCTCATCACAGTCCACAGGCCCTTGGTCCCCATTCTTAACCACTATTCGCTGGACGCCATCGAAAATCCCTGCCTCCAGCGCCTGAAGGAGAAGATTTTGGCCTTCGTCTTCACTGCAGCTTGGCGCGCAGGTAAGGAAATGTGCATCACGGATGCCCTCTCCTGCTCCCCAGTCAGCCGCCCGACACCTGAAGACGAGATGTTCAGCACCGAGGCTGGTTTCTCTGTCAGCAACATCGTCACTTTGCAGGCTGTACAGTCCCTCGCCAGCACCCAGGCCTCAGTGTCGCCACCCGACACTGATCTGGCACGCGACGACCCCTCCTACACTTAGCTCTTGGAGAGCGTGAGGACTGGGTTCCCTCGCGACCGTTTTGACCTCCACAACGCCCTACGCCTGTGTTGGAAGATACGTGAGGACCTCTACGCAGATGGGGACCTCGTCCTGTACGGTGCCCGTGTGGCCGTCCCTGCAGCTCTCCGTCGTCGAGTTCTGGCCCGCTTACACGACAGCCATCGTGGAGCAGAGGCCACCAAGCGCCGCGCAAGGCAGGCGGTGTACTGGCCCGGCATTGACGGGGATATCGTCAATACGGTCCGTGCCTGTGAGCCGTGCCAGATCATGCAGCCCAGTCAACAGCAGGAGCCCCTCTTGTGCGACGATGAACCCACCAGGCCCTTCGAGTCCATGTCGGCAGATTTCTTCAGCATAGCCGGGAAACATTTCCTAGTTGTCGCTGACCGACTCTCTGGTTGGCCTGTGGGGGCAATCTGTGGTTCGGACACGACGTCTGCGGCCACCATTCGCCACTTCCGGCACCTCTTTCGTGACCTGGGCGTCCCAGTACGTCTGCGGACGGACGGTGGGCCACAGTTCACCAGCCGGGACTTCACAGGATTCCTGGAGTGTTGGGGAGTCCGCCACATCGTGTCAACACCCCACTACCCACAGTCAAACGGCCACGCTGAGGCTGCGGTCAAGACAGTCAAGCACCTCATCCTCAAGGTGGCCCCTTCAGGCAACATAGACTGTGAGGCGTTTGACAAAGGACTCCTGGAGTTACGTAATACTCCCACCCACACAGGACGCTCCGCTGCCCAGATCCTGTATGGTCACCCTCTCCGCTCTTGCATTCCTGCACACGCCATGGCCTTTGCGAAGGAGTGGTAGACCAGAGCCGAGAGCTGCGACCGCCGCGCCGCTACACGTGCCCAGGACGCCAAGGCTCGGTATGACGACCGTGCCCGCCCTCTTCAGCCGCTGGAGATTGGTGCCCTTGTCCGCGTCCAGGACCCGACGACGACACGTTGGGACAAGGTGGGCATAGTGATGGGCGTCGGCCGGTCGCGGGACTACGAGGTCAGGATCCCGAGCGGCCGCGTCTGGTGGAGGAACCGCCGCTTCCTCCGGCCAGTCGCACCCCGTGCTGCTGGCCCCCTAACCGAGGACGAGTCCCCTACACCTCACGAGGATCCGCCCCACAGTGCACCTCGACGCTCGGAGCGACTTAGGACTAAGAAGTCCGCTCAAGACAGACTATGAGCGAGAGGGGGGGGAGGGAGATGTAGGTTATGTATCTAAGCTACTGTGCCGAGTAGCAACCTTGAATATAAGCTACTGTGCCGAGTAGCAACCTTGTATATAAGCTACTGTGCCGAGTAGCATTTATATATGTAATTACGTGGCAACACTGCACGTGTTATGTGGCAACATTGCCCCGAGGCTGCCATATGGCAAGGCAGTCTCAGTCTGACTCTGTGGGCCGTGCATGGCACACGCTAGTCACTACTTGTATTTCTCCTATCCGTTAATAAATCGACTTCAGTGCTACCCGGTGTTTCCCTACCCATCACTGCCTTCTTCAGGGAACACTTGGAACCTTCAGTTACAGTCACCTAACGAATGGTAAACTTAACGCTGGCGGGCAACTGAAAAGGTATAAGGATAGTCTTAAGACAAACCTGAAAAAGTGCCAAATCGACCCCCCCTCCCCTGGGAGACGATTATTCCACACCGTAACGCTTGGAGGAGCACCACACAAGAAGGTGTCAATACTTTCGAGTTAACTCGACTGCATAGCCAGGCAGACAAGCGACAACGCCGGAAAGGTACTGCCGCCGCCCTCCCAAACTAGATGTAGCCCCCCCAAATGTGCGACATCTGTGAATAACCGTGTCGGTCCCGTATCGGCCTCTTTAGTCACCTCAGAACTCACCAATATACAGTAGGTGACATCTTTAATAACTCCTACTATTGTATCATAGCTGGATGATCGTCATACTCGATTCCGAGTGACAGCAAAGTAGTAGTAGTAGTAGTAGTAGTGTGTATGTGTGTGTGTGTGTGTGTGTGTGTGTGTGTGTGTGTGTTTGAGTGTGTATATGCGCGTGTGGGTGTGCGTGTGCAGGCATCAAGAATTGAAACCAACAGTTTTAGGGAGGTAAGGTGTAAAACCCTTCACCTGTCATGCTTGGTGGTCTCATTAAGGTTGAATTACCGCGTCCGAATATTAGGAATGGAAAAACAGGTGATAGTTACATTCGTATAAGCATCGAGACACTCGAAAATAAAAATAAATTATTTAACTATTTTTTTCTGCAACGTAGCCTTTAAAACATGACATGCTTGAATGCCACCACTCCTCTATAAACTGCTCATTCACTGAGGTCACATTATTAATGCGTGTGTGTTTATAATGAGTTGTGTCCATGATATAATGTATTACTGGGAGTTGTGTTATAAAGTATTACTGGGAGTTATGTTCATGTGATAATGTATTACAGGGAGTTATGTTCACGTGATATTGTATTACTGAGAGTTGTGTTTATGTTATAATGTATTACTGGGAGTTATGTTCATGTGATAATGTATTACTAGGAGTTGTGTTTATGTTATAATGTATTAATGGGAACGGTTAACTTATATTAGCGTTAGGGTCTTTAATAATCACGTGAACTAAACGGAGGTAGCTATTCATCAAGTAATCGCACTTTTCTAATGTATACTTATTATTTTTTTCACTTACAACATACCATCTTTATAATTAGTAAAGTTCGAGTGTATCTGAATCTACAGACACTATCTCCTCACCATAATTAACATATTGACGAGTCAAAATTTGCACAAGGGTTTTATAAGTGTGATGTGATATAACTTGCTGACCGAACACGCAACTACACTCCTAACCGTTAATAATTTCCTCTACCCAGCAGTTATAATTTTAATATTTGAACGAATATATTTCAATATACACCTTAACCCCTTGAGTACGATAGCTTAAAGATCTGAGAACAATCTCATAGCACTTATAGAATATTGATCGTCGTATTCAGAGGATTAAAACAACATAATTAAAATACAGAATCATCGTGCTTAAAGGGATGAAACCCTTGTACTCGAGAGATTAAGATATTAATACTCAGTGGGTTAAACTCTGAACTCAGGGGTTGACATCGTACTTAAGGGGTTAAAGTGCCTGTTAAACATTAATTGTTATTGCAGACGCAGGTGATGGATAATAGAATAACCGAATTTGACCTTATTTAGGACCATGTGTGGCAACAGCAGCGTCGAATTATATGATGACATTTGGTGACCTTTCAGACTACGGCTTTAAATTATTTATAAAATTAGTTATGAATCAATCTTACTTTACCGAACTAGTCTAACCAAAAATGCTTTATTTACTTCTTGTGTTTGGATCGTTAGTTTAGTTTGGTGAATAACCATCTTTCTTATATTATTCAATGCTACATTCTCACTGCCCCCATAGGTACACACACAAACAGTAGACGCTGTTCGCCTTGAGGAGACTTAACACATTACTCTAAATAAGTACAGATTATTTTTTTTACTAATGTAGTCTACCTATTTCTGGAATAAGAAATAAAAGTTTTAGTATTTACTTTACAAATGAAAAAAAATCAGTATTCCCGTAATGAATTAAATCTTACCAAATTTTTCCTTTTAAATCTCAAACCAAAAAAGAGAGAAGAATATCGATTACTTAAAGCACTGATGTATCACCCTTATTTAAGCTGATAATGGGGTGTACTCCGGGCCGGGACAGAGTGGTTCATGGGCGCCCATAACAAATGAAACCCTCACACTGGACTGATAAATGGTATTGAGAAGCCGCCGACGGTTATTATGGTAATATTATACTATCCACTGACCAGCCGGAGACAACAGCCGGTTGAGGAGGAGAAGGAAAGAGGAGATGGAAGAGGAGGAAAAGAAATAATAATAATAATAATAATAATAATAATAATAATAATAATAATAATAATAATAATAATAATAATAATAATAATAATAATAATAATAATAATAATAATAATAATAATAATAATAATAATAATAATAATAATAATAATAATAATAATAATAAAACCTTTATAGGTGGTGATCCTATTATCACAGGAGTATCAACACTTACACGAGCTACATATATTTACAAACACTCTACGTTAGCTGTAAACAAAACACACGCACCAAGTCCTGTACTACAAAATCATACGCCACTTTTTTTCTCTTACCCACTGCAACTTCGTCTACCATTCACGTTATTCAATAAATCTGGAGTTGTAGATTATGATAAAAAATAATTTCCCCAGTGCATCAGCCGCCCTACTAACAAACTCGGCCAAACTTGGACATTTCTCTACATATCTTGGGGGAAAAACTTTGGGAAAAACCGGACTATGATTTTTTTAAGGTATAACTTTCTTAATTACGGGATGTGACTTCTCACTTGATTAGGACATTGTTATAGTAATAAAAACACGGAGTTATTCTGATGTTATGGATATTATTACTACAATTGCATTACAAACTCTAAAGGAAGTTGTTAGGGACACTTTGACTTAGCTTATTGTAGCGAGTAAATGAGATACAAGTTAATATACTCAAGATGGTAAAAGTGATATAAAAACTCGACAAGTCAGTGAATCCAGGTAGGTAGGTAGACTTATGGAGGCAAGAGAGAGAGAGAGAGAGAGAGAGAGAGAGAGAGGCGTAAGGACAGAAGGGCATAAGTGAGCATCTGGTTTTGGTGCACCTTCATCCATTCACTTGTCATATGTTAATGAGGCTGTTGTTACTCCACAGCTTCATTAAGGTAGAGACACACACCATCACCAGAAAACTCAGGTGAAATGAAGCCCAAACTACTAAATCTTCATCAAAACTTAAACCTTTGGGAAAAAAAATATAACGTGAAATTTTCGGGGTTTGGAACGGCATTATCATTAAGACCTTTAAAGTTACTGAATTCTGAAGATCACCTGAATCATATATGGGTTGGTGGTGGATAGAGTGGAAGGGGGTGGGTGGGGAGGGGGGTCTCTAGGTGGGTAGTAGGCTAAAGGGCTGTGGAAGGGGTGGAATGCTGGTGGGTGGATGGTGAGTAAGTAGGATGGTAATACTAGTGGGTGGCTGTACGGAGGGTGGGTGGCTGTACGGAGGGTAGGTGGCTGTACAGGGGGGTGGGGTGGCGGGCTGTTGGATAGGGAGGAACCCAATAGTGAGTTAGTGGGTGCGTGGGAGGTAGGTTAGTGGTTAGTTAGTGAGTGGGTGGGTTGCAGGTGGGTGTTTGTGTTCATCGTTAGAGTGGAACACAGTTGGAGAATTTCAACTAAGTCTGTATTTGCATATTGACACCAGAGTGGATAGCGTGATCAGGTGCGCCTCCAGTAATGCAATGATCCCTGAGCACTGTTGGAGGTTCTCGCTTCCTGTAACATACACTGATGTCTTCCTTGTGACACATACTGCTAGTGTCGTATAGAGATGTGTGGAGGAGATGTGTGGAGGAGGTGTTTGGAGATGTGTAGAGGAAGTGTGTGGTAGAGGTGTGTACAGTATTAGCAGTGTGTGTGTGTGTGTGTGTGTGTGTGTGTGTGTGGTAGAAAAGTGTGTGTGCGTGTGTGTTGGTGTGTGTGTACAGAAGTGTGTGTGTGTGTGTGTGTGTTATAGAGGGGTGTGTGTGTATGTAGAAGTGTGTGTGTGTGTGTTGTAGAAGTGTCTGAATGTAGTAGAAGAGTGTGTGTGTGTGTGTGTGTGTGTGTGTGTGTGTGTGTGTAGAAGAGTGTGTGTGTGTAGTGTGTGTAGTAGTGTGTAGTAGAAGTGTGTATGTGTAGTAGAAGTGTGTGTGTGTGTGTGTGTGTGTAGTGTGTGTGTGTGTGTAGTAGAAGTGTGTGTGTGTGTAGTAGAAGTGTGTGTGTAGAAGTGTGTGTGTGTGTGTAGTATAAGTGTGTGTGTGTGTGTGTGTGTAGTGAGAGTGTGTGTGTGTATAGTAGAAGTGTGTGTGTGTGTGTGTAGTAGAAGTGTGTGTGTGTGTGTGTAGTAGAAGTGTGTAGTAGAAGTGTGTGTGTGTGTGTGTATGTAGTAAAAGTGTGTGTGTGTGTGTGTATAGTAGAAGTGTGTGTAGTAGAAGTGTGTGTGTGTGTGTGTGTGTGTGTGTGTGTGTGTGTGTGTGTGTGTGTGTGTGTGTGTGTGTGTGTGTAGTTTTAGTGTGTGTGTGTGTGTAGTTTGTGTGTGTGTGTGTGTGTGTAGTAAAAGTGTGTGTGTGTGTGTAGTAAAAGTGTGTGTGTGTGTGTAGTAGAAGTGTGTGTGTTATCGCCGCTGGCTTCAACTACAGTGCTGGCGTTGCCTTACCCGAACAAACATTCAATCTATCAGCCTGGGACCACGTGCGCCGCCGCCCCCACGCGACCTGCCCAAACAAGATGCCCTGATTCTGCTGAGTGTATGGTTTAAAGTGTGGCGTGGCCGCCTGGCCTCCATGAGGCGGATCGCCTTCTCAAGTGATGCTGTGAGGACCATGCAGCCACTGCTGTGAGGACCATGCAGCCACCAGCCCTCTATGGTAAACACCGACTCCCAATCCTGGCCGAGTTTTGTGCTGGAATAATTTGCACAGTACTATTGTCCCTTGGAACACCATACTGGTTCGCATTGACCCGCACTTGTAAGTACAGCCAAAGTGATGACATACCCCTCAGTACTGAAATATTGTGGACTAATTATGCCAACTCGTTTCTGCCTTATCTGGAGAAATATGACAATGCGGAATGAAATGTAACTAAGATTAATAGAGTTATGTACTTTGTATCATGTCACTATGCTTAATAATCAATTGTAATTAAGATGAAATCGTCTGAGACTAACTATTTATGTATCAGATAATACTAATGAACGCCTTGTTCTCTGCAGGTTTTAACCACATCAATAAATATTGAATGCGTCAAAAGGCGAGTTTCAATCATTCCCTTCGACTTGCCCGTCACCTGAACGTCCTTAACCAAGGCGTTTACAGTGTGTGTGTGTGGTAGAAGTGTGAGTGTGTAGTAGAAGTGTGTGTGTGTGTAGTAGAAGTGTGTGTGTGTGTAGAAGTGTGTGTGTGTAGTAGAAGTGTTTGTGTGAAGTAGAAGTGTGTGTGCGTGTGTGGTAGAAGTGTGTGTGTGTGTGTGTGTGTGTGTGTGTGTGTGTGTATTTGTGTGTGTGTGTGTGTGTATAAGTGTGTGTTTATAGAAGTGTGTGTGTGTGTGTGGTAGAAGTGTGTGTGCGTGTGTGGTAGAAGTGTGTGTGTGTGTGTGTGTGTGTGAGTGTGTGTGTGTGTGTGTGTTGACAATGACAGTGTGTGGTGGGTGTGTGTGTTTTAGTGGGGTGTGTGTGTGTGTGGGGTGTGTGTGTGGGGTGTGTGTGTGTGTGGTGGGGTGTGTGTGTTTTAGTGAGTGTGTGTGTGTGGTGGGGGTGTGTGTGTGTGTGTGGTGGGGTGTGGTAATGTAACAGTGAAGTGTATTATTAGCTAGTAGAGTGTGTGTAGTGGAAATTATTATTAATAGTGAGAGGTGTGTGTGTGTGGTAGGTGTGTGTGGTGGGGTGTTGTGTGAGTGGGGTGTGTGTGTGGTGGGTGTGTGGGTGGTGGGGTGTGTGTGTGGTGAGGTGTGTTGTGTGGTGGGAGGTGTGTGTGTGGTGGGGTGTGTGTGTGGTAGAATGTGTGTGGGGTGTGTGTGTGGTGGGGTGTGTGTGTGTGGGTGTGTGTGTGGTGGGTGTGTGTGTGGTGGGTGTGTGTGTGGTGGGGTGTGTGTGTGGTGGGGTGTGTGTGTGTGGGGAGATGTGTGTGTGTGTGGGGTGTGGGGTGTGTGTGGGGAGTGTGTGTGAGAAGTAGGAGTCATGTGGCTGTAGTAGAAGTGTGTGTGGTAGAGGTGTGTGTGGTAGAGTGTGTGTGGTGGTGTGTGTGTGGTAGAGTGTGTTGTGTGGTGGGGCTGTGTGGTGGGGTGTGTGTGTGTGGTGGGTGTGTGGTGGGGGTGTGTGTGTGGTGGTGTGTGTGTGGTGGGGAGATGTGTGTGTGGTGTGTGTGTGGTGGGGTGTGTGTGTGGTGGGGTGTGTGTGCTGATGGGGTGTGTGTGTGTGTAGTAGAAGTGTGTGTAGTAGAAGTGTGTGTGTAGTAGAAGTGTGTGTGTAGTAGAAGTGTGTGTGTGTGTAGCAGAAGTGTGTGTGTGTAGTAGAAGTGTGTGTAGTAGAAGTGTGTGTAGTAGAAGTGTGTGTGTAGTAGAAATGTGTGTAGTAGAAGTGAAAAACAATCATATCGCTTCCAAATTTATGACCTTCACATTCCTCTGTCAAGTAAACGGCAAATAAAAAAAACCTGCTTCAGCTCCTATGATTTTTATGTTTTTAGACCAGGAAAAATAATGTTAGGAGAGTAAACAAAATGAATGTGGTGAGGATGAGTAAAATGTGGTAACAGAGTAGAGGAGGAAAGTGATATCAGAGAAACATGGGGTAATACTTTGAAGATTTACTGAATGTGAGTTACGTGAGAAAAGCGATATCTTATCGGTTTTATGTCTGGGGCAACAAATGGTGCTAAAATCCTCCATTATTCCTTCAGGGAGTTTATCATCTTGACTCTGCCTCACTAACAGCGCCAACATAAACTACACCCTCAAGTACTCGGCTGTGGTAATGCGCGCGCACACATACAAACTACTACTACTTACTACTTTGCTGTCACTCGGAATCGAGTATGACGATCACCCAGCTATGATACAATGGTATGAGTTATTAAGGATGTCACTTAAGTTGGTGAGTTCTGAGGTGACTAAAGAGGCCGATATGGGACCGGCAGGATCGTTCACAGATGATGCACATGTGGGGGGCTACATTTAGTGTGGGAGGGGCGGCAGCAGCGTCTTTCCGGCGTTGTCGCTTGTCTGCCTGGATATGCAGTCGGGATAACGCAAAAGTATTGACACTTTCTTGTGTGGTGCTCCTCCAAGCGTTACGGTGTGGAGTAGTCATCTCCCATGTGAGGGGGTCGATTTGGCACTTTTTCAGGTTTGTCTTAAGACTATCCTTATACCTTTTCAGTTGCCTGCCAGCGCTATGTTTACTATTCGATAGGCAGTCTACTGCCGTCCATGCGGGTAACATGGCCAGTCCAACGTAGCTGTTCATAGATAATGGTAGCCTCGATGCTCCTACAGTTGGTGTCATCAAGAATATTAGCATTTGTTCTCTTATCTTCCCAGTGAACTCGGAGGATGGAACGTAGACTACGTTTGTGAAAGTTTTCAAGAGCCGTGAGGGTGCCTCCTGTATGCGACCTATGTTTTACTGCCATATAGCAGGGTGGGGAGGACCACTGTTCGACATACGTGTAATTTTGTAGATAATTTCAGCTCCCAACAGTTGAAGTCACACGGTTTCGGAGTCTGCCAAAGGCTTGGGATGCTCATCCGATCCGATGTTGAATCTATTCATCGATGTCCGTGGTGGTGGACAGGTGGGAGCCGAGATACCGAAAATGGGTAACATTAGAATTGTTAGTACCGTTAAGCTGAATGGATGGTGGAGGTGTGGCTGAACCAGGGGCAGGCTGAAAGAGAATCTGAGTCTACACACACACACAAAAGAAACGTCAGTGCAATTATCAAATCCTTCACCGTCTCAAGTCCCTCTGAGTTCCCGCGCCTATGCTTCCCCTGCCTGGTCTTCCTCCCTAAATGCCAAACAACGGAAACACCTAGAAAAAAGTGCAGAATAGGGCGCGTGCAAGATTAATCTCTCCCCCTCCTACTCCACATATCAAAAAGCGCTCACCACACTGAGCCTCTCGGTTCTCTCTAATCATCACCACGACCTCATCTGCAAATTTGGGGAGAAGCTTCTGCACCATCCTCGACACCGGCTCCTGCTTCCACCACAACCACGGCCTTTGGCTGCCATGTTAGTTCAATAAACAACTTATAATTATTATTATTATTATTACACACACACACACACACACACACACACACACACACACACACACACACACACACTCCACCTAGGTGAGGAATTATGAATTCCTAACTACATCACATGAGGACCAAGAATCATCTCCAACACCCTGTGTGAGCTGAAGGACCTATCCAGACCACGTGGTGGCTGCCCTAAACATCTGCAGCGGTAATGAAGTAACGGCTTAGCAGACGGGTACGACGGTCATCCAGACAGTGGGCGCCAACATCAGGTCACAAGATTATCTACAAGAGGATACGGACAAAATCCCCACCCCTACCGGACAAAAACCCCACACAATAAAAAAATAAAACAGAATTTGTTTAAAGTTTTCAATAATTTTCTTACAAATCCCACTTTGATATTAGATCTTACCATTACTGTCCTAACTTTTTGAGACCTCAAGGGAACCGTGACCTCACAATCTCTGGTCTCTCAGGTCTGTTGAATGACGTGTGGTACCTTGAGGTGAACTATATAAAAACCTTGTTCACTTGTGCACTAATTCAGTTTTCCCTAAGCAGTCTTTGAATATAGTCGGAAGCTAAATAGCTCGTTTCTATTTTTCATACAAATTTCATTTAACGTTAGGTTAGGTTAGGTTAGGTTCCAGTAGAGATGGGGTTTTTGTCCGGTAGAGGGGGAGTTTTTGTCCTCGGGGATTTTGTCCGGTGGGGTTTTTGTCATGGACCCATCTACAAGACCAACTCCCACAGTACCAGATCTATAGTTAATCTATTTGTTGACTGTGTTTCTTATATTTTTTTGTATTGAAAGCTTTTGTCTCTCAGGTGACCCACTCCACGATTTCACCATATGTAATTAATCATCTCTGTTTATTGTTTATTTTCAGCCTTCGGGCTGCCATGTTATCTTAATAAAGCGATAATTATTATTAATATTATTATCATCAATATTTATTATTATTATTATTACACACACACACACACACACACACACACACACACACACACATCTATTAATAACCATTATAAAACTAGATTACCACCGGGATGAGTTCCTCATCAGCACAATGAGCACACCCTTCTATTACTCCCACCCATGATGTAATAGTGTGTTATTACTCCCACCCATGATGTAATAGTGTGTTATTACTCCCACCCATGATGTAATAGTGTGTTATTACTCCCACCCATGATGTAATAGTGTGTTATTACTCCCACCCATGATGTAATAGTGTGTTATTACTCCCACCCATGATGTAATAGTGTGTTATTACTCCCACCCATGATGTAATAGTGTGTTATTACTCCCACCCATGATGTAATAGTGTGTTATTACTCCCACCCATGAAGTACTAGTGTGTTATTACTCCCACCCATGATGTACTAGTGTGTTATTATTCCCACCCATGATGTACTAGTGTGTTATTACTCCCACCCATGGAGTAATAGTGTCTTATTACTCCCACCCATGGTGTAATAATGTCTTATTACTCCCACCCATGATGTAATAGTGTGTTATTACTCCCACCCATGATGTACTAGAGTGTTATTACTCCCACCCATGATGTACTAGTGTGTTATTACTCCCACCCATGGTGTACTAGTGTGTTATTACTCCCACCCATGGTGTACTAGTGTGTTATTACTCCCACCCATGATGTACTAGTGCGTTATTACTTCCACCCATGATGTACTAGTGTGTCATTACTTCCACCCATGGTGTAATAGTGTGTTATTACTCCCACCCATGATGTAATAGTGTGTTATTACTCCCACCCATGATGTAATAGTGTGTTATTACTCCCACCCATGATGTAATAGTGTGTTATTACTCCCACCCATGAAGTACTAGTGTGTTATTACTCCCACCCATGATGTACTAGTGTGTTATTATTCCCACCCATGATGTACTAGTGTGTTATTACTCCCACCCATGGAGTAATAGTGTCTTATTACTCCCACCCATGGTGTAATAATGTCTTATTACTCCCACCCATGATGTAATAGTGTGTTATTACTCCCACCCATGATGTACTAGAGTGTTATTACTCCCACCCATGATGTACTAGTGTGTTATTACTCCCACCCATGGTGTACTAGTGTGTTATTACTCCCACCCATGGTGTACTAGTGTGTTATTACTCCCACCCATG
>NW_024737042.1:12264622-12314413 GCF_018991925.1 Homarus americanus
CTAGTGTGTTATTACTCCCACCCATGATGTACTAGTGTGTTATTACTCCCATCCATGATGTACTAGTGTGTTATTACTCCCACCCATGGTGTACTAGTGTGTTATTACTTCCACCCATGATGTACTAGTGTGTTATTACTCCCACCCATGATGTACTAGTGTGTTATTACTCCCACCCATGGTGTACTAGTGTGTTATTACTCCCACCCATGATGTACTAGTGTGTTATTACACCATGGTGTACTAGTGTGTTATTACTTCCACCCATGGTGTACTAGTGTGTTATTACTCCCACCCATGGTGTACTAGTGTGTTATTACTTCCACCCATGGTGTACTAGTGTGTTATTACTCCCACCCATGGTGTACTAGTGTGTTATTACTCCCACCCATGGTGTACTAGTGTGTTATTACTTCCACCCATGGTGTACTAGTGTGTTATTACTTCCACCCATGATGTACTAGTGTGTTATTACACCCACCCGTGGTGTACTAGTGTGTTATTACTTCCACCCATGATGTACTAGTGTGTTATTACTCCCACCCATGATGTACTAGTGTGTTATTACTCCCACCCATGGTGTACTAGTGTGTTATTACTTCCACCCATGGTGTACTAGTGTGTTATTACTTCCACCCATGATGTACTAGTGTGTTATTACTCCCACCCATGGTGTACTAGTGTGTTATTACTTCCACCCATAATGTACTAGTGTGTTATTACTTCCACCCATGGTGTACTAGTGTGTTATTACTCCCACCCATGGTGTACTAGTGTGTTATTACTTCCACCCATGGTGTACTAGTGTGTTATTACTTCCACCTGATGTACTAGTATGTTATTACTGTGTACTAGTGTGTTATTACTTCCACCCATGGTGTACTAGTGTGTTATTACTTCCACCCATGATGTACTAGTGTGTTATTACTCCCACCCATGGTGTACTAGTGTGTTATTACTTCCACCCATGGTGTACTAGTGTGTTATTACTCCCACCCATGATGTACTAGTGTGTTATTACTTCCACCCATGGTGTACTAGTGTGTTATTACTTCCACCCATGGTGTACTAGTGTGTTATTACTTCCACCCATGGTGTACTAGTGTGTTATTACTTCCACCCATGATGTACTAGTGTGTTATTACTCCCACCCATGGTGTACTAGTGTGTTATTACTTCCACCCATGTGTACTAGTGTGTTTACTTCCACCCATGGTGTACTAGTGTGTTATTACTCCCACCCATGGTGTACTAGTGTTTTATTACTCCCACCCATGATGTACTAGTGTGTTATTACTCCCACCCATGGTGTACTAGTGTGTTATTACTTCTACCCATGGTGTACTAGTGTGTTATTACTTCCCACTAATGAGTTATTACTCATGATGTACTAGTGTGTTATTACTTCCACGTTGTACTAGTGTATTACTTCCACCCATGGTGTACTAGTGTGTTATTACTTCCACCCATGGTGTACTAGTGTGTTATTACTTCCACCCATGGTGTACTAGTGTGTTATTACTTCCACCCATGAAGTACTAGTGTGTTATTACTCCCACCCATGGTGTACTAGTGTGTTATTACTTCCACCCATGGTGTACTAGCGTGTTATTACTCCCACCCATGGTGTACTAGTGTGTTATTACTCCCACCCATGATGTTCTAGTGTGTCATTACTTCCTCCCATGGTGTACTAGTGTGTTATTACTCCCACCCATGGTGTACTAGTGTGTTATTACTTTCACCCATGATGTACTAGTGTTATTACCCCCACTTATGGTGCACCTACTTCCGTTCCTCACTCACGGATCAATACCTCCTACTTCCAGCGTCAGTATTTTAATTGTTAAGTGAAAGTTCACATAAACCTGGGCAAGTTTGGGCTCACAATAGCCGGTAGTCGTGTAAGTGTTCCCTGACCTCTGAAAACGTAAGTTTCACAGTGTTTAGAGTTGTTGAATAATCAGCTTTAAAAGTCAGTCTTTCCCCTATATCAAGGTAAAGGTGAAAGTTGTATGTTATTACAAATTGAAGACGCACGGCGCCAGGCCCGCTGATGGTCTGGTGATTATTTTCCCTTCTCAAACACAGGTCTTCATTCACACCCGCCACACGATGTGATATTCGATTCTCGGACCTAAAAATCCAAATGCACTATAACCTTTTTATTATTCTGGTGTGGGGAAAAAATATGTATCATCATTCAGGGCCATAATCAGGTTACCTTTACCTGTATCAACGCCTTTCCTGTCTCACTGATTGGCCTTCCGAGATAATTTTTCTCCTTCCCCTACAGCTTATGACCCAACCTTTGCCACCCTTGCTATAAGACAGTCATGACAATGTGCTAAAGTCAATATAAAGTCAGTAACTGTTTTAACATATTTTTTTCAAGACTGAGATACTAAGATTGCCAGAATTGTGTAAGGATATTAACGCCACAAATCTCACTCTAATAAGAAGCATCTACCGTTTTCAGTATGATAAATAAAACCTTGTGTACTGTGAATATATGTCCACTGAAGAATACAGAAAACCTTAAACCCCTTGATTACTATAACTTAACCCCTTAAGTATAATTACTTAATCGTTGAGTAAAATTACTTATCCCCTTGATTACAATGGCTTAAGCCCTTGAGTATGCTAACTTAAGCCCTTGTATACGAGGGTCTAACCCTTTGAAACTATGACTAATTCCCTTAAGTACGAAGATAATATATTCAGGGGGTCAAATCACCGTACTCAAGAGTTGAGAATGACACAGAACTCGGATTTGATTTTATGACACGCACGCACGCACGCACACGTTAAAATAAGTTCTGTAAATCAATTGAAGCCATCGACATGCCTGTCCATCTTCAACGATCCCTTCCCAATATCAATCACTCTGCTGGTTCTTATCCTGTGAGAGCCAGATCAACGTTCACCATATCACGCCCTCTAGTTCAGGTCGATCTCTGAATATTGCTCCACAACCCATCCTATCATCCTATGTTACAGATAAACTTCAGGTTTCGATACATGTCAAGATAAGTTGTATCAACACAATACTGTATATAACCACAGCTTGGTCGTCCTCAAGAGGATCCTAGATTTTAACAGGTCATTTAGTAGTAGTGCTGCTGCTGCTGCTGCTGCTGCTGCTGCTGCTGCTGCCGCTGCTGCTGCTGCTGCTGCTGCCGCCGCCGCTGCCGCTGCTTCATTACTATCATTATTGGGTGACTCAACAGACTCTATGCAGGTAAAGGTTTCTACTCGTTCTGTGTCAATAGCAACTATTAGACCACTGTAGCCCTTAGAATAACACCTCGCACATGTTGATTTGGAGGACGACTGTGGCCATGTCTGCCAGGATTTTAATACCTCCTCCTCCAGCTAACAATTATTCCTCTGATATCAACTTGTCTTGCTAACTACTCAATTCTGAAGTTATATAAAATATGTGAAATGAGAAGGTTGACTCCCACCAGATGTTATGTAAAATGTTTAGCCGAGTTCTCTATCAGCCTTTACCACAGCTAAACAATCCCTGTGCAAACACTTTAGCATCCTCGTAAGTTTATGGGCTACTTGGAGGCGGTTTAATATCCTCCAGACTCCTTCTGTGTTGGATGTTCCCATAAATCTGTCTGAAAACCAAAAACACCTGCAGGGGATTTTCAGTATTAAATTTCCTCGTCTTTTCAATTATTTACCTTATCAGAAATAATACTAATAGTGGTCGGTATTTCACTTGTAAATTCACTTTGGTATTCGCTAAGTATTTTTTCTTCATATGATTTCGATTTCGTCATTGTTGTTTTGGCCAGGACTTTATGTATAGTTTAAATATTGTTTTGTAGGCTGGTGTCTGTTGTCACTACTTATACGTTTCAATTTTAGCTTCATAACCACCAAGTAATATTCAGTATAAGCATCAGCCACTTTGTAACTTCTGATTTGCTGAGATGTTGACCGAGAATCTTTTAGATATCATTCGCTGGTTTATTTGGGTGGTTGTAACTCGATCAGGGGATTTCCCTGTGCTTAATGCAAGTTCTGCCTTCGAGGAAAAGAAAAACAAGTCACTACTAATTTCTGTAAAATGTCCAACACTTTCGCCATAATCTTTCTTTACTCTGTGTGGAGATTCTCAACCCTATTTATCTTGTTACTTGTTTCCCACAATCACTTCAAAGTCGTGTTATTGTACTCCCTATTTATGTGCTCCTAAAGACCTGGACGGGATTTATCTTCAGAATCTGCCTTGTGCATTATTGTTTCTATGCTTACCATGTCCATATTGGAGTGTTTAGTTCATTGTCTGACGTAGATTATTATTTGAGTAACTTCTTTTACCATAACGAAGACTACACACCCTCCCTTTCTTAAGGACAACTGCTAATCTTCAAGACACCCATCGTTAAAAGAACCTCTATAATATATTCTATGTTCCCCACATCGAACTGTACTTCACCTGGGCCACCTCACTTTCAATACCCAGAACAACATCAACATTATGGTCAGTCACTTCATCAACGACCTGTCTGACACTCACTGACCAATAGCTGCTCAGGATATTCCACGTATCTAGAGTAAGTTCCGTTTGTCAGGACAGTCAGCTAACGTTACGAGTCATTCCGATACTTTGGTCTGATGGTAGATTCTGTAAAAGTGTGTAGGTTATTAGCTCACAGTACCTAAGGGCACAGAAATGCACGTTCACCTCTGAGGTTGGCTCCAGGCTATACCATTAACTGTAGTCATCACATTGTTTGGTCTTTCTTGACGAACTCGTAGTTTTGAGATTAGTTCATATTTAATATCTGACCATAAAATCCGTCTATTCCTAAGCTGTAGTACGAAACAAAATACGATATACTTTCCAATATCCATCTAAACAGTGAAATCACTATTACCATGTCAAAGAGACGAGTCATCTACCTCTGAAGACAACGGTCAGGCGTTACGTTGCATCAGGAGTAAACCGAAAAAAAATAAAATAAAATAATAAAATTGGGCTTATATATATACTACTGACATGCTCTGATTGAATTTCATCACAGGCAAGATGTATCACAACTGTCTTGCTATACTACTAGTCCGGACGCATCAAATTTACCGAAGAAAATAACTGAAATTTAACGTATATAACACCAGTACAAACACTCATTGCCCCATATTCACCAGTACAAACACTCACTGCTCCACGTTCACCAGTTCAAACACTCATTACCCCACGTTCACCAGCACAAACACTCACTGCCCCACGTACACCAGTACAAACACTCATTGCCCCACGTACACCAGTACAAACACCCATTGCCCCAAGTTCACCAGTAGAAGCACTCACTTCTCCACGTTCACCAGTTTAAACACTAATTGCCCCTAGTTCACCAATACAAACACTCACTGCTAGACGTTCACCAGTACAAACACTCATTGCCCCACGTTTAATAAAATAAACACTCATTGCCCCACGTTCACCAGTATAAACATTCACTGCCCCACGTTAATAGTACAAACACTCATTGCCCCACGTTAATAGTACAAACACTCATTGCCCCACGTTAATAGTACAAACACTCATTGCCCCACGTTAATAGTACAAACACTCATTGCCCCACGTTAATAGTACAAACACTCATTGCCCCACGTTAATAGTACAAACACTCATTGCCCCACGTTAATAGTACAAACACTCATTGCCCCACGTTAATAGTACAAACACTCATTGCCCCACGTTAATAGTACAAACACTCATTGCCCCACGTTAATAGTACAAACACTCATTGCCCCACGTTAATAGTACAAACACTCATTGCCCCACGTTAATAGTACAAACACTCATTGCCCCACGTTAATAGTACAAATACTCATTGCCCCACGTTAATAGTACAAACACTCATTGTCCCACGTTGATAGTACAAAACAATCAAGATTTATTCCATGACTTGACGGCTTTTGTACAGTACCATTTCTATCTATACTGTGATGTCTCTCCTTGCTGCCCACAACATTGAGGAAAGGCAAAGTTGATAAGTTAAAATAATGAATGAATAATCTAGGGGTTGAAATACGTGGATGCAGCGAGTAAGGAGCACACACACACACACACAAGAATCGCTTTATCGTGACAGACAAATTAAGTTATGAAAGGGATAAGATTATTATTAAGTAAACCGAGTCATTTAATAACATATATATTATTAATATAGTTAATTAGGTACAATACACAACGCAAGTAAAACACATATATATAATTATCAAAACACCAGAATATTACCTGATTATTCTTACTTTAAACATTAACGGGCAATGCTCGATGGATTTGGCATCCTGTGTACCGCCGGCAAGGCCGCAGGCTCGTAACGCATGTCTTGCCCGTGGTGCCCACCGTTTGTCTGTGGATGTCGGTCACACTAGAATAACCCGTTATCGTATATCCTTCTTTCTTCACAGAGCCAAACTGTGGAATGCTCTGCCGTGTTCTGTGTTTCCATACCCATATAATGTCTCACTTCAAAAAGCTGGTGTAGATGAATATAATCTTTTTCTTTTCTAATTTAATTTCTTTATACTCTTTTTTTTTCGTCCCTAAGGCCCCGTTGTGGGTCGATGACCTGTGCCCGGGTGGGCTATTCCCCGTTTAAAAAAAATACCCATACTATATACAACAACACAAAAACCTGATAAAAATGGCAGCTCATAGGTAGTAGGTATTAGGCAGCTACCAAACAGGGAGGTACTACCGCATAGGGAAGATATTGGAAGCATAATGCGTTGTCTATGGCAGACCCTGCTGCCATATGGCATCACGAAAATTGTGACTAAGTCCCAGGTTGCTGATCTGACTTTCTGCCTAATTTACACAATTGTAAGGTCTCAAGTGTTTCTCTTAATATTGACAACACAACATACATATATTGTTTCTCACTTTTGATTTTTTTAATTTTGTATTTCTTCATGGTTCTTTATTATTATTATTATTATTATTATTATTATTATTATTATTATTATTATTATTACATTTTTGCCCCCTAGGCCCCGATGTGGGTCAGTGACTTGTGCCTAGGTGGGCTAATCCCCGTAAAAAAAAAATGTATAGGTTGCGATGGCCAACCACAAGGAACCAAGGATTACCGCCGTAGTCCACTACCATCAAACCATCACAACACCACCAGCAGTAGTCCGTAATATAATTCTTCGTCCATACACCTGAAGAAGAGGAACACCGTAGGCCGCAGAGAAGAGACTGACCTTACCAGGCAGACACACTTGCCTCGATACCTCGGTCTCATATTCAGATGGGAAACTGTTTCAGATCGGTGCTCACTGGGGTCGAGTAGCTTCGTGAAGCAGTTTCTTATCCGGGTGTCAAGTTGGAGCAAGTGATCGTTATGATGGTAGAGTGAGGAAGGGAGAGAGTCGTCACAATACAAACACTCATTGTTCCGCAGGGCGACAGGCTTTTGAGACACAAGGGATGAGTCACCGTGCACTGCTCAGCAAGAATGGTTGAGAAATTCCCTTCACTTCCTGTGTGGTGAGGGCTGCCGACCCCCCGAAATCTGTGGCTTTATCGCGTTAGGAATTTTTAGGTTGGGAAGAATGACGAAAGGGGAGGGAAAGGATATTGATGTCTGGGGGTGTAAAACAAGACGGGGAGATAAAAGTAGTGGATGGAAGAGTGGTGCTAAATATAGGAGAGAGAGAGAGAGAGAGAGAGAGAGATGTATGAACGGGAGGGAAGATTGCGAGGGAGTATAGTCGTAAAACTGTGGAGAGAGAAAGAGGAATAAAAAAAGTGTGGATGGGAGAAGGGAGATGAAAATGCGAATGGAGGGAGGGTGATAAAACTGCAAATGAAAAATGGAGATGAAACAGTAGATGGGAGGGATATGATAGTAGGACTGTTGGGGAGAAGATAAAAGTATAGATAGAAAAACAAGGATAAAAATATGTACGGAGGGGCGGGGTTAAAAGTGTATGTATGAGAAAGAAAATGTGAAAAAAGTACTAATGGAATGAAGGTAAGAAGGCAAGTAGAAAGAAAAAAAATGTGACGGTAAGACATATTACAAGAACCAAAACAGCAGATGATAGGATGGATTACCACAACCCTTCAGTGTGACTCTCACCATCCTACACACGCACACTGTGTAAAGCTAGACCGCCGGAAATAACAGCACGGGGGTCAATCACCACATTAACAGCCTGATTTTTTTCTGGAATAAGTAAAAAAAAATAGATAAAAAATGATCAAGAAAGACGCCAGGTATCTTGGCTACTGTCGCTCTTTCTCTCTTACGTCTCTCTCTCTCTCTCTCTCTCTCTCTCTCTCTCTCTTACCTCCCTTTCTTTCAATCTTACCTTTCTCTCTCTCGCTCTTAATTCTATTTTATATCTCTCTCTCTTGGGATTGGAGGACACTAAAGAATAAAGTAGTTTCCAAAAGGCGGTAGTGCAGAGAATGAGTGTACAGGGGCAGCAAATAACATTAGGAGAGAGAGAGAGAGAGAGAGAGAGAGAGAGAGTACAGTCAATTAATGGAAGGAAGAGAGTGGAACAAGGAAGGAAGAAAACGTGAAACAAAGAGGAGAGTGAAACAGAAGAGAGGAAGAATGAACCTAAATAACAAATAAGAAGAATTAACCAAAACAGAAGAGAGGAAGAATGAACCAAACAGGAGAGGGAAGAATGAACCAAACAGAAGAGAGGAAGAATGAACCAAAACAGAAGAGAGGAAGAATGAACCAAAACAGAAGAGAGGAAGAATGAACCAAACAGGAGAGGGAAGAATGAACCCAAGAAAACGGTGGAGAGTAAACCAAAACGTATAAAAAGATGCAACAACAAACTAAAAGAAACAGTAATACTGATTGAATAGCAAAGACAAATTTCACAATCTAATCATCGATACTAAATACAAGCACATGAGGGAGGGATATTATGACATAATATTTTTGAATACTAATAAATATTATGACTCGATTTATCATCCAGACGAGAAAGATTCAGTGAAAGTTTTTGAAGTATGATAAATAATATCCGATTTAATGTACAATAAATACAGTATGTAGAATATAAAGCATTATATATAGAGAGCCTTATTGTGAGTCCGATATTCTCTGGAGGTTCTCATGCCGTCCAATTTCCGATATAGCATCACAAAATATACGCCTGCCAATACCATCATCCCAGAATGGTGAAGTATTTTTCCCTCATGTCATAAATCGTAACTTTGAGGGGAATTTATCGAGATATTTTAGCGAAATTTGGTTTATAATTATACCCATTAACTGTCTAAGAGACGAATTTGTTTTCCGGTAATAACGGAAAAACGTATATTTTAGTGCTGTCATCTACTTCAGGGTGTCGTTTTCTGTTGCCCGATGGCCTCCGTGAGTCGGCGATCAGATACCATCACCATCAGCTGTTAATCTGGTAACCGAGTCTTGGATCTCCACACAATAGGTTCTTATGTCGACAGCTTTGTGGGGGGGGGGTCTATCAGCTGTAATTGTTATTTAGTGGAGATAAGGACGACAATCAGTCAGTTATGCTTGTTATACGGCGAAGAATACCATATATGGTCATCTATCAGCTACAGATATGTTGGCAATTAACTTAAACTGTCTGTGTGTTTCTGTTCTTATTGGCTTGTTAATAGACTAGAGCAATCATGCTGAAGAGATTTTTTATTTATTATTATTATTGTTGTTGTTTTTTCTAACGAGAATTAGCCCACCTGGGCACAGGTCACTGACCCAAACCGGCGCCTGGGAATAAATAATAATAATAATAATAATAATACCTCTAATAATATTAATAATAATAATAATAATAATTTAATAATATTAACAAAAAAATAATAACAAATACAAATTATAATAAAAAACTAATAATAACAAATACTAATAATAAACCATTAATAATTAAAATAAATCAAGAATCAGAAACGATATACAGTATGTATAGTGTTGCCAAAGTAAGGGAAACGAATGAAACCCTGCAATTGTGTGTAATTAAGGCAGAAAGTCATATCAGCAACCTGGGACTTGGTCACAATTTTCGTGATGCCATATGACAGCAGGGTCTACCATTAGACAACACTTTATGCTTCCAATATCTTCCCAGGCGGTAGTACCCCCTTGTTCGACAGCTGCCTACTATCTACTACTACGATTATGGAAGCATCATTGATGAAAAATTTGCAGTTAATTTTTTCCAAACTACTGTGGCATGTTCAAGCTCAGTATTTTATTTACCACGCACTGCTTTGATGTTTTGGAACAAAAAACAAACATACACTAATATTTTCGAAATGGTGATAGTGAAACATTTCAGTATTCTGGGTATACGTGAGATGAAAATAATTCTATTTGCATGTTCTTTTCTTCAGTGTCAGATTAATACAACCATGAATTCTATCATTAATTTGAATCGCTCAACCTCAGTGTCCATTGATTTGTGCATTACTTGCCGGGAGTCCACACGTGATTTACATAGTAACTATGATGCTGCACCCACGGTCTCGCCTCTGTGAATGAAGCAACTTCCGCAAGGCAGAAAATACGGGATTCTAAAACACATACAGAGTTGACTGACATTATACCAGCAATGGCCTGGCATAAACCTTATGTCCATTCCACTCATAAACTATGAATTATATTAAAGAAACATAATAAGAGTATTTATAACTTCCTCTTTTTAACCTCCTGCTGTTCCACCGTCTAGATGTTTTGAGTAATGCAGCCGTTCACTGTAAATGGACAAGAAACTGCAGATTCTGCGAAAACATCAATTTAAAAATATCTTACGTAAAGTGCAAGCCATCAAATTCTCTCGGCACTTAAGTATGTAGAGTGTGTCTGAACTTGCGTTACAGATAGCAGTAGACGGATTGCTATCAATTATTTCACAAAAAAAAAGTCAGATATACATCACAGCCAATCCTTGAAGCAGGCAGATTGATTTATCCATAATTTGACTTGAACAAGAACTGAGGCACTGTAGATAAAGTTTATGCTTTTAAAGTGTCTATTTTGTTACTATACATAAACACTTTCTCATGAAGCAAGCATTGCAGTTCCCAGATCTTTAGTCTTATTCAACATTTAAGGACAAGAACATAGTTAAGTGTCTTTTCGGTGTTTACAAGATTAGTAAGTGATTGCATCAGTTTCCTCGCATACACGAATAGCAGTCTGGGGTCTGGCAACACAGCCATTCTCGATGTTATGTTATTATAGTGTGTGACCTGTACACAAGAGATCATCCTTGACAGACGTCTTGCCTCGTTATAGATGAAGTAATATCTTCTGAGACTGCACTGGAGTCACGAATTTTTGTAAACCGGAAGACGAATTTATTTATCATTTCGTTCAGGATCACTGTTACTAACTTTAGTTATGGCTGGTATCAGGACGAATCATTCTGATTAGTGTAAAACAGTTGTGTACTTGCCCCCATTCGCGCCTACTTACAAACTTCCTCTCAAACCATCTGGCCGCAGATGCTCCAGCAGACAAACCATTCGTTGTTGATGGTTTCCAGAAAGAGGATGAAGAACAAACATCTAAACCTGATTTGAACATTCAACAACAACAGGCAAACCATAAGGGGGCAGACACAAGACTTGGTCTGCATCGTTTTCATAAACGAAGTTCCCAAGCGCTTTCGGATAATTCATATCTTCAGGTGTGAGTACAGATTCTCCCTGAAGATGTGAATTACACGAAAGCGCTTGGGACCTTCATGTCTTTTTTTCCTATGTGGTTATCAGCATATACATGGACCACGCGCACCTACAGTGATTTATTTGAAGAATATATATATATATATATATATATATATATATATATATATATATATATATATATATACATACATACGCACCTGGCGCTGCTCAGCAGCAGCCACGTCAACTGTTATGTTGGCCCATACCAACTCCCTCCCCTGAATCCTCCTCCCCACGGGAATATCAACACGTTCTCGCCAGACGTTACTATTTCATTTGGGAAATGAATGGAACCAGTGTTGAGTAGTGGTGAACAGTGCGTGTTATTAAATCCGACGAGGACTCAGCAAAACTACAGGAAGATCTAAACAAATTTTTCGAATGGTCTGAAAAATGGCAGATGAAATTCAACGTGGACAAATGTAAAGTACTCAGTATAGGAGATGTAAACAGGGAAACCAGATACCAGATGAACAACGATGCCATAGAGAAATCCGACTGCGAGAGAGATTTAGGAGTAATGATAAGTAGGAACCTTAAGCCAAGTAAAGAATGTGTTTTTGCTCGTAACAAGGCTAATAAAGTACTTGGGTTTATACAAAGGAGTGTTAGTTACAAGACTAGCGAGGTCATCCTAAAACTGTATCTTGCTCTTGTGAGACCACACCTGGATTACGCAGTTCAGTTCTGGTCACCGTATTACAGGATGGATATAGAATCATTGGAAAGAATTCAGAGGAGATTGACAAGACTAATCCCGGGCATTAGGAACCTTGAGTATAGAGACAGGTTAAAGCACCTTAATTTGCACTCCCTCGAGAGACGTAGAGTGAGGGGCGACCTGATAGAGGTGTATAAGTGGAAGTCAGGGCTAAACAAAGGGGACATTACAAAGGTACTCAAACTATCCAACCAGGAGCGAACTCGTAACAATGGTTTTAAATTAGACAAATTTAGATTTAGGCGTGAAATAGGTAAACACGATAGGGAGGCCTGGGACCACACCTCACCCACTTGAGTGAGTGAAGTCATGTGAAGTTCCTCATAACACCATCTGCGAGGGAATTACTATACCACATGATGCCCCTCATAACACCATCTGTGAGGGAATTACTACACCACATCAGGCCCCTCATACACCATCTGTGAGGGAATTACTACACCACATCAGGCCCCTCATAACACCATCTGTGAGGGAATTACTACATCATCAGGCCCCCCATACACCATCTGTAAGGGAACTACTACATCATCAGGCCCCTCGTAACACCATCTGTAAGGGAACTACTACATCATCAGGCCCCTCGTAACACCATCTGTGAGGGAATTACTACACCACATCAGGCCCCCCATACATCATCTGTAAGGGAACTACTACATCATCAGGCCCCTCGTAACACCATCTGTGAGGGAATTACTACACCACGTCAAGCCCCTCATAACACCACCTGTGATGGAACTAGTACTCCGCGTGATGCCCCTCATAACGCCATCTGTGAGGGAGTTACTACACTACGTGTCTGCTGTTCAACACCTCAGCTCACATGATCTACGTGTGTAAACATTAATCTGTATGTTCACTGTATATGTTCCTTCACCTTTCTCTAATGAAGGCTTTTGTTAAACCACTGTTACGAACCCCTCCACCCAGCACTACGAAGCACGCCATCTATTGTCCTGATCTACCTACCCACCACCACGAGCAACGCCATCTAGGGACGAGACACGTGTATGACTCGTCTTAGTTACCACTCCGAGGTTTCCCTTCTCCCTATCCTGGTTGTTGCGTCACCTCCTCAGTCTTCTTTGTCAGCTCCAATTCGAGGAGAGAGGACTTGGCTCTGGGAAGTGACCACAGGATCATCTATCCTCTAAACCTACGTGCAGTGACTACCTACCGTCTTCTACAATACTCAGCCTTAATTAGTCAGCCATCCTAGCCCCTCACTTAAGTACATGTATCTTGTATTAAATTCCCCCCAGTCCACTCTGCTTCGAGATTGTTTTATGTTTATTAATATGTATATACTAAGTTAATGCTTAGGTTAAGTTTGGTTAAGGGTAATTTATGTTTTCGAATATTTTGTTAAGGGATTTATGGTAATTTTATTATATGGGCGAACGAAAAACTCGCATCCTTTGTCTACCCTTTATAACTGGATTGTCTTTGTTTTTTTTTTTTTTTATTGTTGTTACCCGTTGGGAACGGGGTAGACGTATAACTATATTCTAAACCCCAACTCGTAACAAATGGCGACCGTGACAGGACACGACCTTAAGTACCATATTCTTCCTCCCTTGTTACCAGTGTTAATTATTCCTCCCAGTCACTTTGTTCACAATTGCTTTTACGGTGGTTTCAAAGTTTCATATGTGTGTGCATATATTGGTATTATCGTATAGTAAGAGTGACAGACGTAGGATATTAGGTTCCAAGTGTCATAAGGCTTACCTGTTATTACACGTGGCAGTCGTGTAGTAAGTCTTATCGAGTGTAGGGAAGAATCCGAATCTGTTTAATGCCGTACCCTCACTCCAGAGTAGGTTGTTCCATAGTCACTAGTTTATGGTGAAGTGATATCTTGGGACGCCACGCTCTACCAGGACCCCATAATTATAAAGCCTCAATTATTGTTCTTCTCATTATCTCATCTCAGGTCAATCGATACCATTTATCAGGGTTGTTAATCCGGATCTTTATATAAATGCCGTAATACGCCCTTCCTCTTTCAAGTATCTCAGGGTTGTTAATCCGGATCTTTATATTTATGCCGTAATACGCCCTTCCCGTTTCAAGTCTCTTATCCTTATCTAAGGATATTCTCAGAAGAACAATATTCATAAGTGTAATTTCCCTAGGTATAACTTGGGTAGTTTCCGGGACTTTTTGGTTATCCACTGCCGTGATATTTTCTAGGGTAATCCACTTATCTTATCTTGACCATTAGTTAATTTATCCTATTTTTCTTAACAATGGCCACCTCCTCAGGTTTTGATCTCCAGGATTTTATTGAAAATCCTTCCTGCAGCTAAATTACGTGTTAATATCCTGAAGAAAGAATGGAAAGAAATAGCCAACTATTATAATATCCCATTTTCACAGCAACTGACTAAGGAAATGTTAAAAAATCATGTGATTGAAGTGCTGGTTCAACATGAAGTTTTAAAAGAATCCGCTGTTGACAGATTAACGCCCATGTCCAAGAAACTTCAACCACTATCCACCACCCCTCCTCACTAAGAAGTTGCTTCAGGTCTGGCTAGCCCTCAAGAAGAAACACAACGAATAGACGCCTTAGAACTAGAACGAGCAAGGTTCGAGTTCCAAATCAAAATGAAAGAACTAGAGTTGGAACAGGCCAAGTTGGAGAAGGAGGCCAAGTTGGAGCAGGCCAAGTTGGAGCAGCAGGCCAAGTTGGAGCCTGAAGAAAGGTCGGAACAGGCCAAGTTGCAGCATGAAGAAAAGTTGGAACAGGCCAAGTTGGAACAGGCCAAGTTGGAGCAAAAGTTGGAGCATGAGGAAATGATGGAACGGGCCAAGTTGGAGCAGGAGGTTAGACTGAAAGAACTACAGGTAAGAGAGGTAGAAGTCACCTTAACATCGGAGTTTAGATCAAAAGAAGTGGCATTAAGAGAAACTAGCTGCTTTTAACCCTGCTACTGCTTCTTCCCTTGTTCCCGGGTTTGATGAATCCGATATGGACGGGTCATTTAGGACTTTTGAGAAAATAGCCGGGAAGAATGAGTGGCCAAAGGACCAGTGGGTGTCAGTGTTAGTTCCTAAATTATATGGTAAGGCTCGTAGAGTTTATAACTGTTTAGACCAGACTGATGACTATGATAACGTAAAAAGAATATCCTCAATTTTTATGCTATCACGCCAGATGGATACTGTAGAAGTTTCTGTAAACTAAATTCAAAACCATTTTCCCACACCTTTGTTGAGTTTGTCAAGAAAAGCTTAGGTTTTTAAGAAGTGGTTAGAGGTTACAGAGACCTCCATTTCAGGATTTGTTAAAATTTGGTAGGGTCCTGGAGGAGGAAGAGTTAAGATACCATTTCACATCTTAAAGCATGGAGGAGCGTGGAGAGGTTAATTTAGGCGTGCTGAGCTGGCTGATGCTAAAGATGCTTTGTTGGTGGAGCCACTGGGCAGTAGGAGAACGTGGTAATTTCCCTGACATGTTAGGGTCTCCTCTGATGATAACCTTGGGAACGTGAGTGTAGGTCGAAAGGTCCCACCCCCACCCCCCCCCCCCCTGATGCAACCAAGTTTTATTGTTCTTACTGTAAAACCCAGGCCATACGATCCAGTCTTGTAAACACCAAAAGTGTCGAATTGCTAAAAGTAGTTCCCTGGATCCCAAATCCAAACCAATAGCAAACACCAATGTGGAAAGGCCCCATCAGGATCTCTTCTCTTCATTCACCTATGAGGGAAAAATTTCAATCATAGAAGGGTCTCGTTCTTTCCCTATTCGTATACTACGTGATACGGGCGCAGCACAATCTATCCTCCTGTTTAACGTCATTCCTGATATATCTACTGCATTTACTAATGAGTGTTCTAATTTCAGATCTCTCATCCCATTCTTCCTATCCTTTAGCTAAAGTGCACCTCCAATGTCCCTTGATTACTGGGGAAGTGCAAATAGCCATTAGGAAAGACCCAATGCCTGTGTGCGGCATTCATTTATTATTGGGTAATGACTTGGTAGGAGATCTAGTGGTTCCTAACATAAAAACAGTCGACTCTCCCTTACCTGTCAACTCCACCACTGACCTTAAAGAAACTATTCCTCATCTTTTCTCATCTTGTGCTGTCACCCGGTCACAGAGTGTGCGGAATGGGCCCTCTTCATCTAAAACCACCTCTAATATCTTACTACCCACAGAAGATCTGTACAATAAGACCATTAGTAAGGATGAGCTCATTACAGCCCAACAATCTGATCCATCTTTGTTCAAACAGGTGATGAAAGACCCCAGTGTGGACCATTGTACATCTTCAGCTTACCACCCACCGTCCCAAGGTTGCTTGGAACGGTTCCATCAAAACTTTCAAGTCGATGCTAATAAACTATCTCCCCTCAACTATATAGTCCATAATCCTGATCGCAGAAAAGATTCACAACTTGTTCACATTAATCTCATGAAACTTTACCATTCCAGGCAGTCAGAGGAAGACATCCCAGAGGCTATAAGTCAACCTGTATTGCATACGGTTTTGTCAGGGCCGGAGCCGGAGACAGATGACATGGACCTATTGGAGAATTTAGGCTTCCCTCTACCTAAAGAAAACCCTGCTAACAGTCACATACTCAACAACTTGGATGAGTATTTTTCTGTTCTGAATCCATCTCAAGCAAAAGATCTCACTAAGTTATTATCAACATTTCCTAAAGTTACATCAGACCTCCCAGGGTTTTGCAATATACTTAAACATGATATTAAGCTAATCTCGGATGATGTACAACCCATTAGGCAATCAGCCTATCGACTAAATCCACAAAAAAAAGAGATTATGAAAAAGGAGGTAGATTTTTTGTTAAAATATAACTTAGCTGAGCCTAGTACCTCCCCCTGGGCTTCACCTTGCCTTCTCATTCCAAAACCCGATGGTGCCTTTTGTTTCTGTACCGATTATCGTAAAGTGAAACCAGGTCACTGTCTCAGACTCCTACCCTTTACCTTTTAATTGAAGATATATTAGACAGCATAGGCTGTGCCAAATTTATCAGTACGGTGGACTTATTGAAAGGATATTATCAAGGGACTCCACGGATAGGGCCAAAATAATCTCCAAATTTATAACTCCATTTGGTCTTTTTCAATATTTGGTTATGGCGTTTGGCTTTTCTAATGCTCCGGCCACATTCCAGGCCATCAATCCTCCCTAATTCAGACCTAGGTGGGAATGTTCGCCTACCTGGATGACCTGGTGGTGGTGTCGGACAGCTGGGACGTAACATCTGGTGCGTTTGGAGATACTGTTTGCACGACCGCAAGAGACCGATTCACCATAAACCTACAACCTGCTTTTGGCCGGGCCTCAGTGACTTACCTGGGACATATCGTTGGGCATGGTGGCGAGAGACCCATGACGCAAACGTTAGAGCCATCTTGTCCTTCCCCACTCCAAGGACGAGGAAGGAACTCATGCGCTTCCTTGGGATGTGCGGCTACTACCGTCGGTTCTGCAGTAACTTCTCCAGCGTGGCCGGACCCCTCCCAGACCTTACCAGTTCTGCGGTCCCTTACATCTGGAACCAGAGGTGCGACCAGTCTTTCCACTGCCTCAAAGCCTTCCTTGCCTCCAAGCCTGTAGTCCACCCCCCTGACTACACCTCGCCCTTCCATCTGCAAATCGACGCTAGTGGTGTCGGAGTGGGGGCTGTGCTCCTACAACCCGACCCAACCACTGATGTCCTTCACCCTGTGGCATATTACTCCGCCAAGTTGAAAAAACATCAGACCAACTACTCGACCATAGAGAAGGAGGCCTTGGCTCTGGTGTTGGCAATAAAGAAGTTTGAATGTTACCTCCAGTCTTGCCCATAAACAACCCTAGTCTTCACCGACCATAACCCACTCACGTTCATCCAAACCAACAAGACCTCCAACCAGCGAATCCTCCGCTGGGCTCTCCTCACCCAGCCCTATAATCTACAAGTCCGGCACATAAAGGGGGTCGATAACCTGATTGCAGACTCCTTATCCCGAGCTCCAGTGGAAATGCAGCAGCTACTCTCCAGACGCACCAGTTGATCACCTCCTTCGCGCCAGCGCTACGGAGGTCTTTGGAGGGGGGGTGTTACGAACCCCTCCACCCAGCACTACGAAGCACGCCATCTATTGTCCTGATCTACCTACCCACCACCACGAGCAACGCCATCTAGGGACGAGACACGTGTATGACTCGTCTTAGTTACCACTCCGAGGTTTCCCTTCTCCATATCCTGGGTTGCGTCACCTCCTCAAAGTCTTCTTTGTCAGCTCCAATTCGAGGAGAGGCACTTGGCTCTGGGAAGTGACCACAGGATCATCTATCCTCTAAACCTACGTGCAGTGACTACCTACCGTCTTCTACAATACTCAGCCTTACTCGTCAGCCATCTCAGCTCCTCACTTAAGTACATGTATCTTGTATTAACTCCCCCACGTCCACTTGCTTCGAGATTGTTTTATGTTTATTAATATGTATATACTGTTAATGTTTAGGTTAAGTTTGGTTAAGGGTAATTTATAAGCTGAATATTTTGTTAAGGGATTTATGGTACTTATTATATACAACGAAAACTCGCATCCTTTGTCTACCCTTTTATAGTCCGATTGTCTTTGTTTTTTTTTTTTATTGTTGTTACCTGTTGGGATCTGGGTAGACGTATAACTATATTCTAAATCCCCAACTCGTAACACCACCAATGTATGTAATAAGTCATTTATGTCCAATGTATATTTTCAGCCTTCGGCTGCAAACTTTTTCAATAAAACCGTTTATTATTATATATATATATATATATATATATATATATATATATATATATATATATATATATATATATATATATATATATATATCCATCATTACGCAAACTTAATTGCCAGACATACGGTAGGAAGGCCACTGCACGGAAGTGTTCAACACAGACAATCTCTTCCTTAATGACTTTAGAAAGAGAACTGATCCACTAAACAATGAGGCGAGGAGAGCAATTTGTGTGCAAGTTGGACAGTGTATTAGGGACTGCAAACTGTGACGAAGCTCACGTAAAACTGTTTTTCAAATGAAAATCCTCTAAAGTTATATCTTCCACAGCAGATGAGCAAAGATTATGTTCACCGAGCACACTACTAAGGTATTATACGGACGCTGCCACCATCCACAGCATGTTCTACATCCAATGGCAGGAAAGTGGATGTCGGGCAGCAGTCACCAAAGGTTGTATAACTCGACGCAGCTCAAAAGGCATCAAACAGTCAAATAAAAGAGTCATATTGCACCCCCCCCCCCTTAGCGTTGTGATCCGAAACGACGACGAAATTGAAATTGAAACATTTTATTGACAATACAAAACTATTAAATCAAAAGGACAGGGTAGTACACGACTCCCACCCTCACCTTTGCCATCCCCTTCTGGGGGCTTACAAAACCGACGACGAAGAATTTGGATAAAGTGACAGCAAAGCTTCGAGGTTCGAGCCTGAACGGGGAACTTTACCAATATTCTTCGTCATGGGTTTCAGAAAAAGTGTAACGCGACTGTTTTCTTTAACTGTACATCCTGCAACTACAGCTACAGGAAGAAGATACTGACATACACAGCAAGATGCAAGTATGAAGTCATTGACATCAATTTTCGAAACATTATGAGCGACATTATGTGCACGTGTTATAATGGGCTCACTTCCTGTCTCTTAAATCGCCGATTTGAGCCCAAGACATTCCCAGTCCACCCAGCTTTAAATAGATACAGTCGCTACAATACGACTCCTGTTGTCTCGGTAGGGTTGTCAAAATCCTTCGTCTAGCAAAATATTTTACAGATAATTTTTGTACCGGTTATACAGTTGGGGATATTTCCGGCAAGTATAGTTAGCGTTGTCAATCCACCCTCTTCGTAAGGTAAGAACCCCGAGAGTATGGACTAGAGAATTCGAAGCATTCTCGAGTTGGGGGGGGAGAGGGGCCGGTGTGAGAGGTAGGTGGGTTATGGGGGTTGAGGGGTTAAGGGTGTGAGGGGCTAGATGGATGGGATATTTATTAAGCAATGATAAAAATACAAAAGGCAAAACAAAAATTACTGTATGCTTAGAAAGTGTTACCGCGCATTAGGGGGTAATCCCAGCTTGTGCTACAGGTCTGAGTAATTTATTTATTAATTTATTTAGCATTTTATTTTTAAGCAGCTCTCACATAATTTAGAGGTGATAGAGGGACGGGTAGGAATCTCTCAATATGTTGTCCTATTATGATGGATTCTTTACATTTGGTTGTAGTGTCATTGACATAAACAACAAAACATTATTACATCTTGTCTGCTATAGTATGTGGACACAAGTCATGCTTTTCATACCAACTTTTGGTCAAACCTGAGCCATGCCTAAATGTGCCATTGCATGAGAAGATATATATATATATATATATATATATATATATATATATATATATATATATATATATATATATATATATATATATATGCGTTTTTTTGCATAATACAACAATATACTACACCATATTTATGGTGTAAATATGCGTGTAATAATCAGAGATGATGCTTCTCCCGTCACGTAAAGTGAAATTTTGTAAACGGGAAGTAAATTCCGTGAGTGGACAGAAATGCACCTGGCCAGATTATGGACTTGTCTCAGAATCGAGTTACCACGCCACCACAACAACACTTAACCCACTGGATAAAGTCTAGAAATATGGACATTTATTCTAACACTTTGCTTGAGGATTTCATAATTAAATAACCTGGAATTTTATACTGTGTAACTAACCAAGTTACTGTTTCAGTCTTATATGTCCACCACAGGACAGGTAATATTCACTCTACGTTAGATGAATGGATCGTAACAGTCTAGTTATATAGACAGACGGATATAGTTACACAGATTAATTTTCAGTAAAAATAAAAGTTAAACCGATCTACCATTATAAAACATATTTAATTCCGATGTTTACGAAGGAAATGGTGGCTCAGAATTGTTAGAAATTAGATAATATAGAAAAACAAATTACCGAGGATCGAATCACAGTAAATTATGCAATTAAAAACACCTGAATTATGTCGAAAAAAAGTGAGATATATAACAAAAGGAACTTGTCACTACCGTAGGGCCGACCTTAGGGTCGTCAGGACGCTGAGAGTCGACCCCACTGTCTGTCGTAGTGTGTATGTACTGTACTGTACGTTACCTGAACCTTTATAATGAAAACTAACCTGTTGTTGTATTATTATATTTAAATATGTCAAGAGTTATGTAAATATAAAATTATAGGTGATATAAAGTTTAGTGTGAATGAGGATAAGACAAGTTATATCAAGTATTGACAGTAGAACTTAATTGTCCAAATAATATAAGTTATAAACTATTACATGTCAACTATGGCAACTCTTGTGTAAAACTCAGCGGTAAATGTTATTATTGACATCTTGAAGCAAAAATGTCCAACACATTATTTTCACCACATTATCAGCCCTATAACAACTAAAATAAGCTATAAATTGGAAGTACAGGGGTATGATGAAAATTTTCAAATGTTTTCACACATTGAATATTGTGGGGGTTTTTGTGATAATTGAGAACTATTTCCATTTCTAACTTTAGTTGTCAACATTAGTACGATAAATAAGCTTTTAAATACATTCTCAATACACCCGAAAACTGTCTTGATGTAAACAATTAAAATGGCGTCAGGTGGAGGTTGCGGGTGGAGGTAAATAGTCCGCCGCATAGCCTGATCTAATTTATATATCCTCTCATGATTTGTTCCGCGTGGTAATGAAATTTGTACCCTCCTTCTGGTCCTTTCCTTTAATTGACCCTAATGGCTTAACCCCATAGCTTAACCTCACAGTTTAACCCTATGTTTATCTTCACAACTTAACCTCATAGCTTAACCTCACAGCTAACCATATTGTTTATCTTCACAACTTAACCTCATAGCTTAACCTCACAGTTTAACCCTATGTTTATCTTCACAACTTAACCTCATAGCTTAACCTCACAGCTAACCATATTGTTTATCTTCGCAGCTTAACCTCGCAATTTAACCTCATAACTTAACTTAAGAGCTTAACCCTATAGTTTATCTATACAGTTTAACCACACAGCTTAATATCATACCTTAACTTAAATAACTTAACCATACAGCTTAAACTCACGCTTACCTTCACAGCTTAATCTCATAGCATAACCCCAAATACCCTGAGAGCTTAACACCACAACTTAACTACACAACTCAACCTAAATGCTTAACCTCATAAATTAACCCAACAGCTTAACTTCACACCGTAACCTCACAACTCAACTTCACAACTCTTAAAAATACATGGTGTACAGTTGGAGATATTTCCGACTATTACACCACAAGAGTACTGACGAGTGAATCTGAAGTATTCTCGAAGGGCCGGTGTGTGGGGGCGGGAGGCGGGTTATGGGGTTGAAGGGTTAAGGGTGTGAGGGGGGCAGATGGATAGGATAGGGTTAAGGAGTCTGCTTAGAATGTGTTATCGCCCATTAGGGTGGTAATCCCAGCTTGTGCTACAGGTCTGATCTATCTATCTATCTATCTATCTATCTATTTATCTATCTATCTGTCTGTCTGTGTCTCTGAATGTCTGTGTCTCCTTATTTATTTATTTATTCATTTACTTATTTTCAAACAACTCTCACGTGATTTAGAGGTGATAGAGGGACGGGCAAGAATCATTCAATATGTTGTCTATTATGATGGGTTCACTTTCATAACCCAAAAAATAACGGATGTATTTGACTATATTTACAGAACTATTTACATAAGCATAAAATTATTAATACAATGTAATTTATAATAAAAACAACCCAGGAAGTTCGCAAACCACAATTATTATAAATAATGCGTAAATGACAATGGTAAGTCAGTCGGCAGGAGTTTGATCTTTTGGAAGTATTTCTTGTTTGGTTAAAGTTGTAATACAGCGTTAAGGAGGTTGTGTGTATTTTTATGGGGCTTGTGTGTGTGTGTGTGTGTGTGTGTGTGTAGTAGGCTTTGGTGGTGGGTTGTGGTGGAGGTATTGGTGGGTTGTGTTGGTTGTGTTTGTGGTGCATTGTGGTGGTGGGGGGTTATGGTGGTGGGTTTGTGGTGGTGGTTGGGGGTTGTGGTGATTGGAGGAGGGTGATGGATTGTGGGGGTGGTGGGTTATGGTGGTGGTGGGTTGTGGATGGAGGTGGGTTGTGGAGGAGGTGGAGGGTTGTGGTGGTCGTGGGTTGCGGTGATGGTGGGTTGTGGTGATGGTGGGTTGTGGTGATGGTGGGTTTTGGTGATGGTGGGTTTTGGTGGTGGTAGGGTGTGACGGTGGTGGGTTGTGGTGGTTGTGGGATGTGGTGTTCGTGGATTGTGGTGGTGGTGGGTTGTAAATGGGTGGGTTGTGTAGGGTGGATGGTGATCGTGGGTTGTGGTGATGGTGGGTTGTGGATGGAGGTGGGTTGTGTGGAGGTGGAGGTTGTGGTGATCGTGGGTTGTGTGGTGATCGTGGGTTGTGGTGATGGTGGGTTGTGGTAGTGGTAGGGTGTGGCGGTGGTGGTGGGTTGTGGTAGTGGTAGGGTGTGACGGTGGTAGTGGGTTGTGATGGTGGTAGTGAGTTGTGAATGGAGGTGGGTTGTGTAGGAGGTGGAGGTTGTGGTGGTCGTGGGTTGTGGTGATGGTGGGTTGTGGTAGTGGTAGGGTGTGACGGTGGTAGTGGGTTGTGAATGAAGGTGGGTTGTGTAGGAGGTGGAGGGTTGTGGTGGTCGTGGGTTGTGGTGATGGTGGGTTGTGGTAGTGGTAGGGTGTGACGGTGGTAGTGGGTTGTGAATGAAGGTGGGTTGTGTAGGAGGTGGAGGGTTGTGGTGGTCGTGGGTTGTGGTGGTCGTGGGTTGTGGTGGTCGTGGGTTGTGGTGATGGTGGGTTGTGGTTTGATGTGACCATAGTTTTCATCCCACAGAAAGACAACACATATAACAGTAAGTCGAGGAGCAGGTGTACACTCACGTAAGTTGACACACACTACAGTGAGATTAAGACCTGACCCAGGGGAGGGGACGGCCACTAGGTATCTGAGTTAACCCGGCGTTATGACCGTGTTAAAGAAACCACACCCGGCCAAGACACACCGGGGTGGTAATAATTAGGAAGCATTACCGACCGGCGACATGACCACGCACCTGGGCAAACACATCTGTCCAGATTTAACCAGTTTAGTGTTAATTAGGAGAGGTCATCTGCCGGCTCTCCTTCAATATAAAGACCCTGCAGCTCCTTCCTGCAGGGTTTTTATATTGAAGGAGAACCGGCCAGCTAGCCAGCCTTCGCCGTGAACGGACCTCTCTCAAGACGCTTCACTGCCAAAGCCAGCCAGCCTTTGTCTCTGACGCAGTAGCTTTAACATAACATAAGAACATAAGGAGTCTGCAATAGGCCGGTTGGCCTGTGCATTGCAGCTCCTGTCGAGAGTTACTACCACTCTATCATCCATGAATCTATCCAGTCTCCTTTTGAAACTTTCCGGCGTTCCAGCACTTACTACATAGTTGCTAAGCTTGTTCCACTCGTCCACCACCCTATTTGTGAACCAGTTCCTTCCTATCTCCCTCCTAAACCTAAACTTATCCAACTTAAATCCGCTGCTTCGAGTCCTATCCTGCTCGGATATTATAAGAACTTTATCTATATCCCCTTTATTGATTCCTTTCACCAACGTAAATACTTCTATCATATCTCCCCGCACACTTCGTCTTTCTAGGGAATGCAAGATTAGTTTCTTTAACCTATCCTGATATAGAAGGTTTCTAAGTCCCGGAATCATTTTCGTCATTCTTCGCTGCACCGCCTCTAGTGAATTGATATCCATTCTATAATAAGGGCATCAGAACTGAACCGCATAATCGAGGTGCGGCCTGACTAGCGCAAGATATAGTTGCAATAAGACCTCTGCACTCTTATTACTTACACTTCTAGATAAAAAATCAATACTCTGTTTGCCTTATTTCGAACATTAACGCACTGTTTTCTAGGCCGCAGGTCCAGGCTTACAAGTACCCCTAGGTTTCTTTCACAAGTCGACTTCTTCTAGGTTGATGTTGTTGAGGCTGTATACATTGACAGTATTTGTTCTTCCAATATTAAGTACGCTGCACTTGCTGGTGTTGAATTTCATTTGCCATTTTTCAGACCACCCATGCAGCTTATTTAGATCCTCCTGTAATGCATTTGCATCCTGCCCTGAATTGATCTGCCGCCCTATTTTGGTGTCATCCGCAAACTTGCTTATGTCACTGCTGATCCCAGTATCTAGATCGTTTATGTAGATTATGAACAAGAGTGGGCCTAGTACTGACCCCTGGGGAACCCCACCGGTTACACGGCCCCACTCAGATTTAACACCATCTACGCTGACCCTCTGCGTTCTATCAGTGAGCCATGATTTTATCCAATTTAAAACTTTCCCCTCGATACCATGAGCCTTAATTTTTCTCAGAAGCCCCTGATGCGGTACTCTGTCAAATGCTTTGCTAAAGTCTAAGTAAATAACATCGTAATTTTCGTCATTATCTACTACCTCGAAAACTTTCCTAAAAAATGTCAGCAGATTTGTTAGACAAGATTTTCCCTTTGTAAACCCATGTTGAGAGTCGTAGATTAATTTGCTTTTCTCTAAATGCGATCGGATGCTATCTGTTATAATTGATTCAAGAAATTTCCCCACTACTGACGTCAAACTGATCGGCCGGTAATTTGACGCTGATGCTCTGTCTCCCTTTTTGTATATGAGTACTACATTTGCCTATTTCCACAAGCCTGGCACAATTCCCGTGTCTAATGATTTTGTAAATAAATTTACGAGGGGTCCGCTAATCTGTTCCCTACACTCTTTCAAGACTCGAGGGAAACTTTCATCCGGCCCTGGGATTCTGTCTTCTTTAGTTTATTTATCCTCTTAAGAACATCCTCTTTTCTGATAGTGATATTCATTAATTTCTCTTCTTCCTTTCCCCTAAATATCAGTTCCACCTCTGGAATTTCCTCGCGAATTTCCTCTGTGAAAACTGATAAGAAGTAGCTGTTCAATGCCTTGCTTATTTTTTCACTGCCATTTATCACTTCTCCCCTCCCTGACTTTAAAGGCCGAACTTTGTCCTTGACCTTTGTTCTGTATATCTGGAAAAATCCCTTGGGATTCGCCTTGGATTCTCTTGCTATTTTGATATCATAGTCTCTCTTTGCTTTCCTTACATTTTTCTTAACATTCCTAGAGAGTTCATTATACCTATTTCTGAGCTGCTCCTCCCCTCCCTTTAATTTTTATATGTTCCTTTCTTTACTCCTATGTCATGTTTAAGTTTTCTGGTCATCCACCTTGGCTCATTCTTATTTGACCTAATTTTTCTGTATGGTATATTTTGTTCTTGTGCTTTATGTAGTATACTAGTGAATATATTATAGTCATGATCAATTGTTGTGTCATCTATGACCTCACCCCTTCCTGCTGGGGACTGATGTGACTGTTCCCAGGTGACCTCACCTAGGTACCTTCTTAACCCCTGATAATCCGCCAACCGAAAGTTTGGGACTCTGACCATATTGTCATTGTTCTTCGTTTCCCAATTTAGGGTGAACCCGATTTCTCTGTGATCACTGTTACCTAGTTCTTCCCCTACCGTGATATTTCTGATAATATTTTCTTTATTTGTTAATACTAGGTCTAATATATTGTCACCTCTAGTAGGTTCTGTAATTAGCTGTTTCAAAAAATTGTCCTGTACTGCATCTAGGAAGTCTTCAGATTCATAGTCACCTACAATGTTGTCCCAGTCAATATTTCTGAAGTTGAAATCCTCCATAATGCACAGGTTGTTATATTTTGCTGCCTTACTCATTTCCTGCCATATGGGCTGAGCTGCTTCTTTCCCAAGACTTGGGGGCCTGTAACTCACTCCCATAATTAGTTTTTCTCTTCCTTCCATGATTTCTACCCATACAAACTCGGTTCCTATTTCACCCTTTATTGAATTATTAATACAGCATTATTGGTAACCGACCACCACTGGAAGCCTGTCGACGGCGACCCGCCTGTTACGGCATTAGACCACCACTCCAAGCCTGATCGCCCCTACTAGGGCACAGCGAAACCAGAAATCCCCCGCAAGCGTTCTGGACTGCCAGAGGCAGCAGAACTCCCCACGGGTAGTGTGAGTGACCCACACACCTGCTGGAGGGCTGCTGTCGGTCCTGACGTGGTTTGGGGTCTTTCCCTCCTACTCAGTATTTCCTCTTTTTGCTCTGGCCTGGGGACCTGCACCCTCAGAGGTGTATTCGTCCTCAGGTCCTCCCTGTAAGTTTTCACCTCCCTCCCAGGAGTTTGTGAAAAGGAAAGGGGGCCTGAGCCAATACCACCGCCGAGCCTTCCTGGGTAATCGTGATCATGCGGGTCCACCCAGGGAGGGGGTTGCTACCCCTCATCCTCCCCTCCCTCCAATTAGGTATACTGGGCTTGTGCTTGACATAAGCGAGCATCTTTAACACTAGGATAGTAGGTTCGCCTTAAGGGGCCACCGGGAGACACTCACACACATACCTACGCACACACAAACACTCACATACATACAAACACACCTCTCCGGACGGATGATAACGAGAATGACGCAGCAATGACCAGGACTATGGGTAACAGGATTCGGGTGCGCTCCCTTCGGGGAGGAGTATCCGAAAAAAAGAAAAGAGGAGTTAGGCACAATTCTATGCTCACTCCCAGGAATCAAATTCGCCGCACTAATAGAAGCAAAGGACTCCTTCATAGTTCTTTGCGTAGAAGAAAAGGATATCGATCTCGTGTTATCGACTGAATCAATCGCTACACTAATAAGAGATAACTTTGAAATAGCCATCCCACCACTGCTTAGAGCTAAGAATTCAATTGTTATCAAAAGATTGGATAAGACCATTACCAACAAATCGCCAATTGATATATCACAAGAAATAGAACAGAAAAACACATGGGCTAAAGTGGAAGAGGTGGTACTGCTCCCCAGGGCTCCAACGAGGATGAAAGTGAAATTCATAGAAATCGCCATGGCCCAGAAGGCACTAGAAAATGGCATTCGCATCTCCCACTACCACCTTTTGAAAGACCAAATTGAAAAAGAAAATTTCTATCCTATAACTCCTTGCTGTATATGTTATAAATATAACCATGTATCAGCCAATTGCCCTTATTAAGACAAAAAGTTCTACTCAGAATGTGGAGCTGAAGGGCACACATTCAGGGAGTGTAACAGCAGAGAAAACCCAAAATGTCTGAACTGCAAAGGACCTCACCGTACTTTGGCAGCACGCTGCCCAGTAAGGAAAGACTGTCTGATCCACAGAATAGGTAACAACTTTAAGTTAGTATTCATAGGAAACCTACTAATGTGTGTTCATACATTCATTATTATTCTGCCCACCATAATAGAATCAAACAGTCAGTATTTTCATCAACTTTTTATGTGCTTTGAGAATTTGCAGTCCGGAATTCATTGATGAGGAATATAAATATATCTATAATATTGGCTTGAACCTTAAGTACCCTAGGTCTTTTATAGACAAATGCCTCAACATTACTAAGAAATCTTTTTTATAGAACCAATCCCAAGCCCACCCATGACCATAGGAATCTCTTAGTATTACCATTTCACGAAAAAAATTTCTCAAATTCCTTTACAACTGAAAACCTGGAAAGTTAATGTGGCATTTAAAAACTCATGCACTGTAAAACAAATATTAATCAAGAACTCCCCCAACAATACAGGCGGCTGCATTATAAGGTTCCTTGCAAGGAATGTAATATGTTCTACTTAGGTCAGGCAGGTAAAGATCTTGTAACTAGACTTAAACAGCATAAATATAGTGTTAGGACAGGCCAGGAATCCAATGCTCTGTTCGTTCATATGAGGGATAATAAGCATTGCATTGACTGGGATAATGCCTCCTCAATATTACCTTGTAATTCAATTGTCAGTAGGAACATTATAGAATCTAGTCTCATTAAACATACCGAATTCGTCAATAAGAATTTGAGTAATGGTATGAACAAACTGGATAATTTTGTAATTAAGAAGATTTGTGAGTTAAATACTTTCATACATCAGTTCTATTCTCATTTCTAACCGTCATGTCCTTCATAATGGTTACTTCGCACAATATCCCACATGCACTAAGCCCAGTATTATCGCCATGTGTTCTTTGTATCTGTAAGTATCAATGACAGTAATCAAGACAAAATAATAGTAAGAAATACTGGGAATTAATTTTTTTGCACTTTTTTTTTGGGGGGGGGGCATTCCCGTCCTTAATCGAGAGAGGTTTTAACCCTTTCGCAGCAGGAGGTTACCCTAAGCTGAATAAAATCGTCTTTGCGGTGGCCAGAATAAAATAGCAAGTGCGTGAAACGCGGCGAAGGGGTTAAGGCCACGAAAGGGATCAATTTCAACCTACTCAATTCCTCCGGAAAAAGGCTTGCCATATTTTTCCTCAAAAATTCTTCATCGACTTAAAACATAAGAACATAAGAAAATAAGGAGTCTGCAATAGGCCGGTTGGCCTGTGCATGGCAGCTCCTGTAGAGAGTTACTACCACTCTCTATCATCCTTGAATCTGTCTAGCCTCCTTTTAAAACTCTCCAGCGTGCCAGCACTTACTACAGTGTTGCTAAGCTTGTTCCACTCGTCCACCACCCTATTTGTGAACCAGTTCCTTCCTATCTCCCTTCTAAACCTAAACTCATCCAACGTAAATCCGCTGCTACGAGTCCTATCCTGCTCGGATATTATAAGAACTTTATCTATATCGCCTTTATTGATTCCTTTCACCCACTTAAATACTTCTATTATATCTCCCCGCACTCTTCGTCTTTCTAGGGAATGCAAGTTTTGTTTCTTTAACCTATCTTGATATGGAAGGTTTCCAAGTCCCGGAATCATTTTCGTCATTCTTCGTTGCACCGACTCCAGTGAATTGAAATCCATTCTATAATAAGGGCACCAGAACTGAACCGCATAATCGAGGTGCGGCCTGACTAGCGCAAGATATAGTTGCAATAAGACCTCTGCACTCTTATTACTTACACTTCCAGATATAAAACCTAATACTCTTGCTTTATTTCGTACATTAACGCACTGCTTTCTAGGCCGTAGGTCCGGGTTTACAAGTACCCCTAAGTCTCTTTCACAAGTCGAACTTTCTAGGTTGATGTTGTTAAGGCTGTATACATTGACAGTATTTGTTCGACCAATATTAAGTACGCTGCACTTGATGGTGTTGAATTTCATTTGCCATTTCTCTGACCACTTCTGCAGTTTATTTAAATCCTCCTGTAGTGCATTTGCATCCTGCCCTGAATTAATATATATAATTAGTATATATAGCATATATAATTCGTATACATATATAATTTGTGTTTGTCTATAACAGCTGACAAACTCTTTAGAAATCATGTCGTCAAACAGTCAAAATATATTCCTGAGATCGTAATTAAAAGATTATATTTTAAGGCAACAAGTGAAAGCTAGCCCAACAACCTTTGGCATTCAGCCGATCTCATCCGTGGAAAATAAACCCCAAAAGAATAACGTAATTACTCGTGGTGCCGTAAATTTAGACTCCTGATCCTCCACAGTGATAATAAACCTCGAGGCTTGGGAGTTTCACTTTCACCTTGTACCTGAACTGTGAGTTTCACCTTCTATTTAACCTGTGTGTAATTTTGACCACAAAACATGAATGTTTAGGACTATTTCTAAGGACAGTCATTGGGGTGTTTAAAAGTAACAAAACAAAAGATTCTTGAGTCACTTAAGTCTTTTATTAATTATTAATTCATATAGTATTGTAACTTCAATATTATTATTATTATTATTATTATTATTATCCTATAAGTTGAAAAGTGAGAAAGGATACTGTCATATATTGCAATATAGAATGTACAACTGTTAGGCTCGGCCGTAGAGGTGACATTCTATTATATTTGTTTTTGTTATATAGTTCAGAATCACCAAGATAGGTCCAAGTGTAATGAAAACAGATTAATTCAGAACAGTAAATTTTGGAAACTAAGATTTGATGTGGTGTTAGGTAGAGAGAGAAACGGTTGTAGAGATACAGTACCTATTAAAATAGTTACAAATGGTTTAGGTGTGTGACATGTCAGTCGGAAAATACTGTTCATGAGGTGAATGACATACAGTCAACAAATTGGAAAGGCATGTCGGGGGACGATGCGGTGAAATGGGTCAAGAAGTGCACTCAGAAGTGGTCAGGTGGTCACCAGCTAACCTCTTTGAACCACCCAAGTGCGCGGCCACCAAAGAAATGATCCGGGGGATGACTTGCCTCATAATTAATCAATTACACTCACGACACCTCCCTGGTCCCATTAGCTCTCCAAATACTGACCATAATATCCCATCTATTTTGTCAGAGGACACACGCAAGGTCTAAGTGCAAAGAAAACGTGGCAGCAATGAAAAGGAGATTGACAATATGGCAGAATGGGGGCCTTGATGATCTCCTGCGCGAAGCAAGAACACTACAGGAGAGTCTAAAATTCATAGGAGACGGAAAGCAAAACACCGAGGATGTTGCCAGAAAATTTGGAAACAAGATGCGTGACGGAAAAGTGTCCTTGGTGGTAAGATCGCTCACAGAGGAATTTTCCGGTGGTGTTCTGTCAATAAAGAGAGAGACATTATAGCAACTGAAGGAAAAACATCCCCCTGCAAGTGAAGAGGAAGGCATCATGTTCCAGGGAGCCTATATCACGCCAAATGCTGTCTTGTTCAAGAAAATAACAGGAGGGATGGTGTGGAAAAAAGCACTGAAAACTAAGGGAGGAGTTGGCCCTTCGGGCCTGGATGCAAACGGTTGGAGAGTAGTCCTCAGCACTAACAAGTTTGGTGCCGTAGCAAGTGATCTCTGCAATGCCATCGCCGCCCATGCAAGAAAGCTAGCAACCTCGTGCTGCCAACACCTCCATGCTCTGACGGCCTGCCGCCTCATTCCCCTGGATAAAAATCCAGGATGCAGACCTATAGGAGTGGGGGAAGTGCAGAGGCGGATCATTGGAAAACGCATAATGGAGGTGGTAAATGATGATGTCAGGGCAGCTGCAGGGAACCTGCAAATATGTGCTGGCCACCAGGCTGGAAGGGAAGATGCCAGTCACGCCATGAGAAAGGTAATTGAGCAGCGTGATTGTGAGGCAGTACTTCTGGTCGACGCTTCCAACGCATTCAACATAATCAACCACAAGGCTGCATTGCACAATATCAAGTTCAAGTGTCCAAGCTTTGCAATGTATGTTGAAAACACCCATCAGACCTCTTTATAACAAGCTTCACGACCCTAAGAGGAGATACCACCATACAGTCAATTGAGGTAACAATGCAGGTGACCCTGTCGCTATGGCAATGTACGCCCTCGGCCTGTCTGTGCTCCAACATACAATAAAATATGAAACAACCGAGGTCAAGCAAGTGGCGTACGCTGATGACCTAACAGGAGCAGGAAAAGTGGAGGACATGAAAAAGTGGTGGGACTTGGTAACATCACGAGATCCACAAACAGGGTACCGTCCAAACACCAGCAAGTCCTTCTTCATTGTGAAGCCAGAACACTATGAACAGGAAATGGAGGTGTTCGGTGGAAGTGAGGTCAAAATAACAAAGGATGGCCAAAGACATCGAAGTGCGGTAATTGGCACGAAGGACTTCAAGACCGAGTACGTAACGGGAAAGGTTAATGAATTGGTGAAGGAAATCCAAGCTCTGTCTGATATTGCTAAAACAGAGCCACATGTTGCTTTTGTGGCATTCACCCATGGAGTCAAGCATCGCTGGAATTACCTGATGCGCACTATCCCTGATACTGGACCTCTCCTCCGCCCTCTGGAAGCCATCAATGTCGTTTTCTTCCCAACACTAGTGAAAAACCCTTACTTAACCCGAGCAGAACGGTCACTCCTTGCACTACCACCGAGACAAGGAGGAACGGGATTGACTATTCCAGTGGAGCTTGTCCATACAGAACATCAGAACTCTGTCAAGCTCACGGCAGCTCTCACTGAGCACATAATATATCAGAATGCAGCAAGTCAGGTGGATACCAACGAATTTAACAATATTCGACGGTCCATTACGACAGAGCGGCAGCACACCCAAAGTGATAAACTGCAACAACTGTTACAGCAAGTGCCAGAGAACATGAAAAGAAAAGTAGCTATAGCGCAGCAGGTGGGCGCCTCGAACTGGTTAACAACGTTACCGATAAGGGCAAAAGGCTTCATCCTAAATAAACAAGAATTCTCAGATGCCATTGCTCTAAGGTATGGTAGGCCAGTAGAAGTTTTGCCCTCCCAATGCGTGTGCGGCTCATCTTATGAGATCGACCACGCCATGGTGTGTAAGAAAGTGGGCTTCGTATGCATGAGGCATGACGAAGTAAGGGATCTAACAGCAAATCTACTGAGGGAAATCCGCCACGACGTCATGGTGGAACCGCCCCTCCTTCCATTGGACGGCGAGAACCTCCGTCACAGGACTTCAAACACATCGAAAGAAGCCCGTATGGACGTCAGTGGTCGAGGATTCTGGACGCGGGGACAGCCAGCCTTTTTTGACATAAGGAATTTTGATCCCATGGCCGCATGTCACCGCAACCTAGCTTTCGATGCTGCACACAGGAGGAACGAGAACGACAAGATTAGGGCATATGGGGAGAGAATTCAGAGCGTTGATAAAGGCAGCTTCACTCCTCTGGTGTTCACAACCTCTGGCGGGATGGGACCAAGTGCAAGATGCTTCTACGCCAGACTCGTGGAGGTGTTATTTGTACGGAAGCAGAAGCCCAGAAGTTTTGTTACAGCCTGGCTGAGATGTCGACTGTCCTTCTCTCTCCTTAGGTCTGCATTGCTTTGCCTTAGGGGAACCAGAGCATCGGCCCCAAAGCCAACAACAGTCGTAGATATCGACTTTGAGGCAACAGTCACTGAATGCCGCATAGATCTGCGACTCAACTAACTCAACATAGTTAGGGTATTTACTTATGTACTAGGATAGCTAATTTTAAGGTAATAAAATGGTGGCGAAGGTGTGGCTATTGTGGTAGGCTGGAAGTCATTAAAAAAAATATCAGTAGTAGTAGGAATATGTATGTATGTGTGCATGAGTACACGCTTGCAAGCGTTGTAACAATGTCAGGAGTGTTTCACGCCAAGCATGAGCCAATCACAGTGGCCTGTAAGTGTGGCATCATGGTCCTAACTGTGCTCATTGGCTGGAGGCTGAGTTCATGCCCCCAGCGAGGCAGACACCCGGTTCTCAAACAGAGTTTGCTTTGGCATTGTGACGTATAGATAGATGTGTGTGGGTCGTCTTCTTCCATGGCGGGATATATATTTGTGTGAATACCCATCAGGTTTTATCCGTTTCATGAAATGTATCGTGATTCATGTGACCCCTCATTAACTAGCTAGGAAGATAGGTTATTGTTTTCAAGAGTAACCGTTCATTTTGAGTAACGTCGTTAATAAACGAAAAACTGTTATCATTAGTTCTGAATTAACTTGTGTATGGAGTAAAGTATGTCCTTTCTAAGTGTCTTTGGTGTATGCAGTAATACAGTGAGCCATAAGGAATAACATAACCTATCATATGTTAGTCCTATGTCCCAGTTATCAGTCTCCCTCTCTCTCTCCCCTCATATAAGATTACCCTCTGGTGGGAAGCCGGCTTTAACCACACCCCCCTCAACCATAACAAGTCTCCTCCACCCCTAACCTTCCCCCATATCACGAGTATAAAAGAACAGAGAAATAACATAAGAAAAGAGAATTAGAGAAAGAAGGAAGGAGTAAAAGTAAATAAATAATAAATAAAACAATAAAAAAGGGAAAATAATAAAAGTATTTATTGTTACAGAGTGCGTGCGTGCGTGCGTGCGTCAAAAAAATTATGCCAAGCGATAGTTCACTCCTTGAACTTAAGGTAAAGAATAAAAGTTGTTGACGCACTATAGCCATGGGATGGAACGCGTAGGGGTAGCGAGGGGAGGAAGAGGGGATGGGTCGCTATTACCAGGGTGAGTAAAAGGGAGAAACTCACAATAATGAATGATGTAGGTAGATGGACCAGTGACAAGAACAAGAGAATGAGTTAGAGGTGAGTGAAGAGTACCAGGAAAATACGAGTTTAATGAAAAAATAATAATACACAAACAAAAGTGACGAGGAAAATTATGTCAAACTATCGTAACACTTGGTTGAGGTGTTAGTGACATGACTTAAGTATGACTTTACGTAACATATAAACAGTTTGGGTGTGGCGAGACCGGAAACATATCAAAGTGACGGTACATGGAAATTAGTTGACGAAGGGCTTAGTTTTTTAGTTTACCAACTTTATTGGCAAAGCTTAGAGTAGAATTCGCCTATTCTGAAAAGTTCAGTCAGGTCTTGACACTGAGGGTGCAATCACTGTTCACTGCTACGTAGGGCAGTGGAAGGCGAGAACATGAGTAGAAAACGTTTGCGTTCTTCAGAAAATAAGGAGGAACGAAAAACAAAACAACGAAAATCAAAACTCCTAAATTATAAAGTAAACAAGAGAGTGGACAACAGGATATTGCTGAGAGAGAGAGAGAGAGAGAGAGAGAGAGAGAGAGAAAAGTTGGTAGGTGGTGAAAAGAATATTTTATAGGAGCAAGAAGGGAACCGTATGAGAGGGGTGGTGCCACAGTCATAGGTCACTGGCAGCAAGAGGACCACAGGCAGACACAGTGAACTCTGTTACGCCGTCTCTTAATTTACTTAAATATCCAGGTTCTAGGCGTAACCAAACAAAAAGTGAAGTAAATTAAAAGAGAATAAAAATAAAGTAAACCTTTAAGAATTTAATTGATTAAATATTAACACAATAAAGAGCCTCGTAGGCTGTCGCAACAAATTGATTCACCATCGAAACTTTTAAGACACAAGTGATACAAAACATCGAAACATCAAAAGAATAAAAATAAAGCATTGGATTACGTTAACACTGCATAAACATATAAAAACTAACACTGAAATTAACTAACGTGAAACAACACTGAATTACTTGAATACAACTAAGCAAATACTGATGGACACAAACAGAGACATAAATAGGTACTCACATAGATATACCACATTGGTGGCGACAGGAACAACACAAATAAATTAAGTATAAGTAACAAGTGACACTCAAAGGATGTGGACTGTATGACAGGAGAATTGAACTGACTCAAGTCAGTTGGTGGGTCCTATATATAAGGTCGGCTCCCGCCACGCGACCCGCCGGTGGGTCGTTTAACGATGCAGATGGTCGTTAGAGAACAAAGAATGCTGGTTACAATACAAAATAAAGAAATAAGATGGGCTTGAACAAATAATGACAGTTAAAACCTTAACAGCACAGGGTAATGTGACTAGAATATATAATAGTAAATTTAACACATCATTACAGGAATAATATGGAACATGGGAGCATGTTATATACTGTATAAAAAAAAAGAAAAAATACGACACGGTCGTAACAACTCGTAGCAAAGAGGTCAGTCCAAATCCTTCTACATCCTAAATTTCTTCAATTTCCGAACTATTAAGTCCCTTCCCTTCTCCTCTAATTTTCTTTTATCCTTTTTTTTCTCTACAAAAATAAAACTGTGGGCGAAAGCAATTGATGTCCCTCAGTATGGTAAATTGGGAGGCGTGGATGAGGATGAATAAGAAGGCAGAGGATGACAGTGAAACACGAGTCTAATATGATTGTAGTGTGGAGACGACTATACGGAAACAGTAAATCTCCCTATGTATGAACGTGTATAGAGGCGAGTGTAAGAATCATAAGGGATAAAGACCTCTTCCCACACTTTGTAACATATATGAGAATCGCGATTATTCTCCTGAAAAGAATCACTGGACCCCTTATGGATGCTCAGATCTTTGCATATATATAGTGTGAAGAGCTGAATAATGGGAGGATATGAACTCTGTTTTTTAATTTTCAGAAATATTATAGTTTCCACGCAATGCTGGTGTGCGTTAGAGGCGGTAGGAGGGAGTACTCTACTGCAGTGTGCACGTCAGAGTTATGTAATCTCATCGTGGTGTCTTAATGAGGAATGTAGCCGGGAATAATAGCTTACACAAAGAGCAGTGCGTGCGTGCGTGCGTGCAGCTGTTGAGAGTTAATACAGGAGATGAAGGGTTGTTATTGTTGAAACAGATGAGCAGTCCCTGCAGTGTTGGCCCTGATGAGGACCAACGACAAGTTTGAGCGACTACGTGTATTTTGGAGCAACGTTCAGTAATCAGAAGGTAAGACCAGAGAAACGCAGGAGGTTAGATACAAACATTTTATAAGACTTTGTAAATGAAGGGAAGAAATGAAGAAAAAACATATATCACTTGTAGGGACGTGAACCCTTGTATTATTCTAAGTGTCCATAACAGACCAGCAAAAATAAATACACTGTGTAATTAATGACAAAATAACAAAAGAATGAAAGGTGGAAAGCTGTTTACTTTCTGTTGTGTCCGCTGTCAAGCTTCTGTTGTGTCTGCTGTCAAATTTCTGTTTTCTGCTATCAAGTTTCTGTTGTTTGCTGTCAAGTTTCTCTTCTGTCTGCTTCCAGTTTCTGTTGTTTGTTGTCAAGTTTCTGTTGTGTCTGCTGACAAGTTTGTCTTGTCTGCTGTCGAGTGTTTGCTGTGTCCGTTGTTAAATTCCTGTTGTGTTTGTTGTCAAAATTCTGTTTTCTACTGTGAAGTGCCTGTTCTATGCTGTCAAGTTCCTGTTGTGTCTGTAGTCAGTTCCAGTTGTCTTCTTCTAATTACTGGCACACGCATAGGACTTCAGTATCAAAGTGCCTCATCATTCTAAACTGTTAGCATCTTCTTTTCCTACACTCTAAACATTAATACATCTCAGTCTAAGGTTGGTATTTAACGTCCAAAAGTCGAAGGTTCAGAGACAGCTTCAGGGCCACTGTGTCAGGTCCACTAAGACAGCTTCAGGGACATTAAGACGGCTTCAGGGACACTAAGACAGCTTCAGTGTGATTAAGTACGCTCCAAGGGCAATGTGTCATAAGAACATAAGAAACATAAGAAAATAAGGAGTCTGCAATAGGCCGGTTGGCCTGTGCATGGCAGCTCCTGTCGAGAGTTACTACCACTCTCTATCATCCATGAATCTATCTAGCCTCCTTTTGAAACTTTCCAGAGTTCCAGCACTTACTACAAAGTTGGTAAGCTTGTTCCACTCGTCCACCACCCTATTTGTGAACCAGTTTCTTCCTATCTCCCTCCTAAACCTAAACTTATCCAACTTGAATCCGTTGCTCCGAGTCCTATCCTGCTCGGATATTATAAGAACTTTATCTATATCCCCTTTATTGATTCCTTTCACCCACTTAAATACTTCTATCATATCTCCCCGCACTCTTCGTCTTTCTAGGGAATGCAAGTTAAGTTTCTTTAACCTATCCTGATATGGAAGGTTTCTAAGTCCCGGCCATTAAGAAAGCTACAGGGCCTTCGTGTCAGGGTCAAGAGGTCAAACATGTGGGTGGGTCAGGAGGTCAAATATGGGGTTGGGTCAGGGGTCAAACATGAGGGTGGAGCAGGGGTCAAATATGGGGGTGGGTCATGGGAAAAACATAGTGGTGGGTCAGGGGTCAAATATGGGGGTGGGTCAGTGGTCAAATATGGGGATAGGTCAGGGGTCAAACATGGGTGGGTCAAGGGTCAAACATGGGGTTGATCAGGGGTCAAACATGGGGTGGGTCAGGGGTGAAACATGGAGTGGGTCAAGGGTCAAATATGGGGGTTAGTCAAATGTCAAACACAGGGTGGGTCAGGGGTCAAACATGGGGGTGCCATGGGTCAAACATGAGGTGGGTCAGGGGTCAAACATGGGTTGGGTTAGGGGTCAAACATTGGGGTGGATCAGGGATTAAACATGGGGGTGGGTCTGGTATTGAATATGAAAATGGGTCAAACATGGGTGGGTCAGAGTCAACATGGGGTGGTTCAGGATTAAACATGGGGTGGGCTCATTGAATATGGGGTGGGTCAGGGTCAAACACATGGGGTGGGCCAGGGTCAGACATGGGGTGGGTCATGGGTCAGACATGGGTGGGTCAGGAGTCAAACATGGGAGTGGCCTCAGATTAATCAGGGGAGGTCAGAGTCAAACATGGGGTGGCTCAGGATTAATCATGCGGTGGGTCAGGAGTCAAACATGGGGTGGCTCAGGATTAATCATGGGGGTGGGTCAGACAACATGGGTGCCTAGATTAATCAGGTGGGTTAGGAGTCAAACACGATGGGGTGGCTCAGATTAATCATGGGGTAGAGTCAAACATGGGGTGGCTAGGGATTAATCATGGGGTGGTCAGGAGTCAAACATGGGGTGGCTCAGGATTAATCATGGGGGTGGGTCAGAGTCAACATGGGGTGGCCTAGGGATTAATCATGGGGGTGATAGAGTCAAACATGGGGAATCATTATATGGAACTAAAGTACTGTATAATCCCTGCGTGTTGCTTTCCAGTGACTTGCACATATATCGTAGTTCCTCATTTCAACATCAACACCCCTAAGCAATAGCCAAAACTGCCAAACACAGCCAACACTACTACCACATTGCAGCCAACACTACCAACATGCCAACACTACCAACATTAATAAACCAACACTACACACACACAGCCAACACTACTAACACACAGCCAACACTACCAACAATAATAGCCAACACTACTAACACACACAGCCAACACTACTAACACACAGCCAACACTACAACACACAGCCAACACCACTAACACAATAAGCCAAACACTACTAACACACAACCAACACTACTAACACACAACCAACACTTACTAACACACAGCCAACACTCAACACACAAAATAACACTACTAACACACAGCCAACACTACTAACACACAGCCAACACTACCAACACACAACCAACACTACCAACACACAACCAACACTACCAACAATAACAACCAACACTACTAACACAACCAACACTACCAACACAATAAACCAACACTACCAACACACAACCAACACTACCAACACACAACCAACACTACCAACACACAAACCAACACTACCAACACACAACCAACACTACCAACACAATAAACCAACACTACTAACATTAATAACCAACACTACTAACACACTGCACAAACACTACCAACACAATGTTTCCACACTACCAACACAGAGCAACCGCACTTACCAACACACAACCAACACTACCAACACATGTCAACACTACTAACACACAGCCAACACTACCAACACACAACCAACACTACCAACACACAGCCAACACTACCAACACACAGCAACACTACCAACACACAGCCAACACTACTAACACACAGCCAACACTACCAACACTAACAGCCAACACTACTAACACACAGCCAACACTACCAACACACAGCCAACACTACCAACACACAACCAACACTACTAACACACAGCCAACTACCAAACACACAACCAACACACACACAGCCAACACACAACACACAAACCAACACTACCAACACACAACCAACACTACAACACACAACCAATCGCTACCAACACACAGCCAACACTACCAACACAATAACCAACACTACTACTAACACAGCCAACACTACCAACACACACAACCAACACTACCAACACACAGCCAACACTACCAACACACAGCCAACACTACCAACACACAACCAACACTACTAACACAGTTGTTAACACTACACAACAACACACACAACACTACTAACACACAGCCAACACTACTAACACAGCCAACACTACTAACACACAACCAACACTACTAACACACACCCAACACTACACACACAACACTACCAACACAGTCATCACTACCAACATGTTAACACTACTAACACACAGCCAACACTACCAACACACAGCCAACACTACCAACACACAGCCAACACTACTAACACAATAACAACACTACCAACACAGCCACCACTAACACACAGCCAACACTAATAACACACAGCCAACACTACCAACACACAGTCAACACTACCAACACACAGTCAACACTACCAACACACAGCCAACACTACTAACACACAGCCAACACTACCAACACACAGCCAACACTACTAACACACAGCCAACACTACAACACACAACCAACACTACTAACACAGCCAAACACCACAACACACAGTACTACTAACACACAGCCAACACTACTAACAATAATACAACACTAACAACACACACAGCCAACACTACCAACACACAGCCAACACTACTAACACACAGCCAACACTACCAACACACAGCCAACACTACTAACACACAGCCAACACTACTAACACACAGCCAACACTACCAACACACAGCCAACACTACCAACACACAAACCAACTCTACCAACACACAGCCAACACTACCAACACACAACCAACACTACCAACACACTACCAACACTACTTTAACACACAACACTACCAAACACACAGCAGCCAACACTACCAACACACAGCCAACACTACTAACACACAGCCAACACTACCAACACACAGCCAACACTCACAACACACACAGCCAACACTACCAACACACAGCCAACACTACTAACACACACAGCCAACACTACCAACAACAATAACAGCCAACACTACTAACACACACAACACTACCAACACAACCAACACTACTAACACACAACCAACACCACAACACACAACCAACACTACTAACACACAAACCAACACCACCAACACACAGCCAACACTACCAACACACACAGCCAACACTACTAACTGCCAACACTACCAACACACACAACACTACACAGCCAACACTACTAACACACAGCCAACACTACCAACACACAAACCAACACTACCAACACACAGCCAACACTACAACACACAGCCAACATTCACTAACACAGCCAACACTACTAACACACAGCCAACACTACCAACACAAAATCAACACTTAACACACAGCCAACACTACCAACACACAGCCAACACCACTAACACACAACACTACTAACACACAACACTACTAACACACAACCAACACTACTAACACAGCCAACACTACCAACACACAGTCAACACTACTAACACACAGCAATCACACAACACACAGCCAACACTACCAACACACAGCCAACACTACACACACAGCTAACACTACTAACACACAGCCAACACCACTAACACAATAAACCACTACCAACACACAGCTAACACTACTAACACACAGCCAACACCACCAACACACACAGCCAACACTACCAACACACAGCCAACACTACCAACACACAACCAACACTACCAACACACAGCCAACATTACTAACACACAGCCAACACCAACAACACACAGCCAACACTACACAACACACAGCCAACACTACTAACACACAACCAACACCACAACACACAGCCAACACTACCAACACAATAACCAACAACACTACTAACACACAACCAACACTACCAACACACAGCCAACACTACCAACACACAGCCAACACTACTACCACACACAGCCACCACTAACACACACAGCCAACACTACCAACACACAACCAACACTACTAAACACACAGCCACCACCAACACACAACCAACACCACAACACACAGCCAACACCACCAACACACAGCCAACACTACCAACACACAGCCAACACTACCAACACACAGCCAACACTACTAACACACAGCCAACACTACCAACACACACAGCCAACACTACTAACACACAGCCAACACTACTAACACACAACCAACACGACGAATACACAGCCAACACTACTAACACACAGCCAACACTACCAACACACAACCAACACTACTAACACACAACCAACACTACCAACACACAACCAACACTACTAACACACAACCAACACTACCAACACACAGCCAACACTACCAACACACAGCCAACACTACTAACACACAGCCAACACTACCAACACACAACCAACACTACTAACACACAGCCAACACTACCAACACACAAACCAACACTACCAACACACAGCCAACACTACCAACACACAGCCAACACTACCAACACACAGCCAACACTACCAACACACAGCCAACACTACTAACACACAGCCAAACACTACCAACACACAGCCAACATAACAACACACAACCAACACTACCAACACACAACCAACACTACTAACACACACAACCAACACTAATAACACACAGCCAACACTACTAACACACAGCCAACACTAATAACACACAAACCAACACTACCAACACACAGCCAACACTACCAACACACAGCCAATACTAATAACACACAAACCAACACTACTAACACACAAACCAACACTACTAACACACAGCCAACACTACTAACACACAGCCAACACTACTAACACACAAACCAACACTACCAACACACAACCAACACTACTAACACACAACCAACACTCACAACACAATAAACCAACATTACCAACACACAGCCAACACTACCACAACACACAGCCAACACTACTTAACACACAACCAACACTACCAACACACACAACACTACCAACACACAACCAACACTACTAACACAATAAACCAACACTACTAACACACAAACCAACACTACCAACACACAGCCAACACTAACAACACACAGCCAACACTACCAACACACACAACCAACACTAATAACACAGCCAATACTACTTAACATGCGCCACTACTAACACACAACCAACACTACCAACACACAACCAACACTACTAACACACAACCAACACTACTAACACACAGCCAACACTACTAACACACACAGCCACAACACTACTACTAACACACAACCAACACTACTAAACACACAACCAACACCACTAACACACAACCAACACTACTAACACACAACCAACACTACCAACACAATAAACCAACACTACTAACACACAACCAACACTACTAACACACAGCCAACACTACTAACACACAACAACCAACACTACCAACACACAAACCAACACTACTAACACACAAACCAACACTACTAACACACAGCCAACACTACCAACACAACCAACACTACACAACCAACACTACTAACACACAGCCAACACTACTAACACACAACCAACACTACTAACACACAAACCAACACTACTAACACACAGCCAACACTCACTAACACACAGCCAACACTACAACACACACAGCCAACACTACCAACACACAGCCAACACTACCAACACACAGCCAACACTACTAACACACAGCAACACTACAACACACAGCCAACACTACCAACACACAACCAACACTACCAACAATAATAAACAACACTACCAACATACAGCCAACACTACTAACACACAACCAACACCAACAACTCACAACCAACACTACTAACACACAACCAACACTAACAACACACAACCAACACTACCAACACACAGCCAACACTAACAACTCACAACCAACACTACTACAACACACAAACTGGCCTTACTAACACACAGCCAACACGACCAACAACACACAAACCAACACTACCACAACACAGCCAACAGCTTTGACCAACACACAAACCAACACTACTAACACACAGCCAATACTACTAAACACACAGCCAACACTACTAACACACAGCCAACACTACTAACACACAACCAACACTACCAACACACAGCCAACACGACCAACACATAACCAACACACACAGCCAACACCACTAACACACAGCCAACACTACTAACACACAAACCAACATCACCAACACACGCCAACCTACCAACACACAGCCAACACTACCAACAACACACAACCAACACTAACAGCCACAGCCAACACTACCAACACACAAACCAACACTACCAACACACAACCAACCTAACAACACACAGCCAACACTACCAACACACAGCCAACACTCACACACACAGCCAACACTACCAACACACAGCCAACACCACAACACACAACCAACACTACTAACACACACAGCCAACACTACTAACACACTACCAACACTACCAACTCAGCCAACACTACTAACACACAACCAACACTACTAACACAGCCAACACTACCAACACACAGCCAACACCAACACACAACCAACACTACTAACACACAGCCAAACACTACCAACACACAGCCAACACTACTAACACAATAACCAACACTAATAACACACAGCCAACACCACCAACACACAGCCAACACTACCAACACACAACCAACACTACCACAACACACTACCAACACTACCAACTCACAGCCAAACATACTAACACACAACACTACCAACACACAGCCAACACTACCAACACACAGCCAACACTACCAACTCACAACCAACACTACTAACACACACAACACTACCAACACACAGCCAACACTAAACACACAACCAACATCACCAACACACAGCCAACACTACCAACACACAGCCAACACTACTAACACACAACCAACACTACCAACATTACTAACACACAACCAACACTACTAACACACAGCCAACACTACTAACACACAACCAACACTACCACAATACTAATAATAAACCAACAACACTACCAACACACAGCCAACACTACCAACACACAACCAACACTACTAACACACAGCCAACACTTCCACACACAACCAACACTACTAACACTACCAACACTACCAACACACAGCCAACACTACCAACACACAGCCAACACTACCAACACACAACCAACACTACCAACACACCTACCAACACTACTAACACACAGCCAACACTACTAACACACAGCCAACACTACCAACACACAAACCAACACTACCAACACACAACCAACACTACCAACACACTACCAACACTACTAACACACAGCCAACACTACCAACACACAACCAACATCACCAACACAACCAACACTACTAACACACAACCAACACTACTAACACACAACCAACACTACCAACACACAACCAACACTACCAACAATAATAACCAACACTACTACTAACACACAGCCAACACTACCACAACACACAACCAACACTACCAACACACAACACTACACACAGCCAATACCAACAACACACAACCAACACTACCAACAATAACAGCCAACACTCACTAACACACAGCCAACACTATTAACACAAACCAACACTACCAACACACAACACCTAACAACACACAACCAACACTACCAACACACAGCCAACACTACCAACACAATGTTTCAACACTACCTCTTAAATTACTACTAACACACAACCAACACTACCAACACACAACCAACACTACCAACACACAAACCACTACTAACACACAACCAACACTACTAACACACAACCAACACCATAACACACAGCCAACACTACCAACAACACACACACAGCCACCAGCTAACACACAGCCAACACTACCAACACACAGCCAACACTACCAACACACAGCCAACACTACCAACACACAGCCTACACTACCAAAACACAGCCAACACTACCAACACACAACCAACACTACCAACACACAACCACCACCAACACAGCCAACACTACCAACACACAACCAACACTACCAACACACAACCAACACTACCAACACAGCCAACACTAACAACACACAAACCAACCTACCAACACAATAAGCCAACACTACCAACAATAACAAACCAACACTACTAACACATACAACACTACCAACACACACAACACTACCAACACACAGCCAACACTAACAACACACAGCCTATACTACCAAAACACAGCCAACACTACCAACACACAACCAACACTACCAACACAATAAACCAACCTACCAAACACAGCCAACACTACCAACACAATAAACCAACACTAACAACACACAACCAACACTACCAACACACAGCCAACACTACCAACACACAACCAACACTCAACAAACACACAACCAACACTACTAATATTACAGCCAACACTACCAACACACAACCAACCTACCAACACACAGCCAACACTACCAACACACAAACCAAGACTACCAACACACAACCAACCTACCAACACACAGCCAACACTAACAACAATAATAACCAACACCAATAACACACAACCAACACTACTAACACACAGCCAACACTACCAACACAATAAACCAACACTACTAACACACAGCCAACACTACCACCAACAATAATGTCAACACTACCAACACACCAGCCAACACTACCAACACACAGCCAACACTACTAAACACACAAACCAACACCACTAACACACAAACCAACACTACCAACACATTGTTTAACACTACTAACACACAGCCAACACTACCAACACACAACCAACACTACCAACACACAACCAACACTACCAACACACAGCCAACACTACCAACACACAGCCAACACTACCAACACACAACCAACACTACTAACACACAGCCAACACTACCAACACACAACCACACAATACACAACCAACACTAACAACACACAGCCAACACTACCAACAATAAACCAAGACTAATACTAAACACAATAAACCAACACTACCAACACACAACCATCACTACCAACACACAACCAACACTACCAACACACAGCCAACACTACCAACACACAACCAACACTACCACAACACACAAACCAACACTGTCAACACACAGCCAACACTACCAACACACAAACTAACACTACAACACACAACCAACACTACCAACACACACACAGCCAACACTACCAACAATAACAGCCAACACTACCAACACACAAACCAACACTACCAACAACACACAAAATAACACTACTCAACACACAACCAACACTACCAACAATAATAAACCAACACTACTAACACACAGCCAACACTACCAACACACAACCAACACTAACACACAGCCAACACACTACCAACACAGCCACCACCAACACACAGCCAACACTACCAACACAAACCAACACTACCAACACACAGCCAACACTACCAACACACAACCAACACTACCAACACACAACCAACACTACTAACACACACAGCCAACACTACCAAACACACAACCAACACTACCAACACACAACCAACACTACCAACACAGCCAACACTAACAACACACAAACTAACATTACCAACACACAAACCAAACACTACCAACACACAGCCAACACTACCAACACACAACCAACACTACTAACACACAGCCAACACTACCAACACACAACCAACACTAACAACACACAAACCAACACTACCAACACACAGCCAACACTACCAACACACAACCAACACTACTAACACACACAACCAACACTACTAACACACAACCATCACTACTAACAATAACAACCAACACTACCAACACACAGCCAACACTACCAACACACACAACCAACACTACCAACACAACCAACACTACTAACACACAGCCAACACTACCAACACAATAACCAACACTACCAACACACAACCAACACTACCAACACACAAACCATCACTACTAACACACAACCAACACTACCAACACAACAAACCAACACTACCAACACACACAGCCAACACGACCAACACACAAACCAACACCACCAACACACAGCCAAACACCAACAACACACAGCCAACACCACCAACACACAACCACCACAACACACAACCAACAGCCACTAACACACAAACCAACACTACCAACACACAGCCAACACGACCAACACACAACCAACACTACTAACACAATAACCAACACTACCAACACACAGCCACTACCAACACACACAACCAACACTACTAACACACAACCAACACTACCAACACACAACCAACACTACTAACACACAGCCAACACGACCAACACACAACCAACACTACTAAACACACAGCCAACACGACCAACACACAACCAACACTACCAACACACAACCAACACTACCAACACAGCCAACACGACCAACACACAACCAACACTACCAACACACAGCCAACACGACCAACACACAGCCAACACTACCAACACACAGCCTACACTACCAAACACAGCCAACACTACCAACACACAAACTCAACCCACCAACACACAACCAACACTACCAACACACAAACCAACACGACCAACACACACAACCAACACCACAACACACAACCAACACTACTAACACAAACCAACACGACCAACACAATAAACCAACACTCACAACACACAGCCACTACTAACACACAGCCAACACGACCAACACACAGCCAACACTACTAACACACAAACCAACACTACCAACACACAGCCAACACTA
>NW_024737042.1:12314513-12333301 GCF_018991925.1 Homarus americanus
GTGTGTGTGTGTAAGTGACTTACATACACACACACAAGGGACATCAACAGCCCCATAATAACTCACTCTTAGGAAGCTTGTGAACACGCCCGGCAGAAATGACTCTTAACAAATTTTATTACCTAACGCGGGAGGAAGTTAATGCACTTGTGTACCAGAAATAAAACAAGAAAAATAACGTCAACATCAAAGTAGCGTCGGTACCTTTGTCAAGTTACCGGCTCGACCATGTTCAGATCAGGTCCCCTACGTTGGCTCGTGACTCTATAACGAAGTTTCACATTATTCTTTGGATAAATTGTTTATATTCTTTTGTTTAATATTTTTTTTTTACAAATTATATAGAGTTTTAAATCCGTAGGGGGTCAAGGAAAACAGAGTTGGGGACTTGTTTGAAGATTAAGACCTTAAGTACGATGAATACAATGAATTAGTTCATAGAGTAAGATTTTAACCCCTTTAGTACGATAACTTAACCCCTTGAATACGATATCTTTACTCCTTGAGTATAAAGGTTTCAGTCCTTCCATACAATGACTTAACTCCTTAGAATATGATGATTAAGTTCTCTTCGGTACAGTGACACTGTACTCAGGGGATTAAATCATCGAGTTCATGGCACTTGTCACAGTACTCAAGGTATTAATCAATGTATTCAAAGGCGAAGGTGTTATACTCGGGGATTAAGTACTCAAGAGTTAGAGTTTTGTACTCAAGGGTTAAGATATTGTACTCAAGGAGTTAAAATTTGCTGTGAAGTATAACTGTTTACACCAATGTGATTAGATGTAATTAAAAATTGAACCAATATTTTCTCTCTTTTTTTTTATTCTCTTGATTGGATACATTCGTTTCCTAGGAACGTCGTAACTCATGGCATGGACTTTACCGATCACTGGCTCTTTCTATATTGGTCTAAATTCAACATATTTAACACAATTTAGCTGGAAATCATATAAGGTTGAACAGGTACAAAGATGAAGAGAAAAAAAGCTATACACATGGTCAAGGAGTTAAATATTTAAACAGTCCTATAGTTAAATATATATACATAGAAAATTTATAAATTCAGAAAAGTTGTGTATATAATTGAATGGGTAGATGAATAAAATGAAAGACATATAAATAAAGAGAGATATATTGTGGACTAAAAGGTGTAGATAGATGGATAGATTAGAGTCCTCAGACCATTAGAATACAAAGAGATAAGCAGATTGATAAAACTTAACACCAAGAGCCGCACCGTGTAACACATCCTTCCAGACTGGCTGACATAGAACCTGTAGTGTCTGTCGCAACTACGGGTAAAATTATACTTTTGAGTTCTCTTAATCGATTCACGGTAAAGTTGGGCAATTCTCAGTCTCTTTGGTTAACAGGGAAGACTGAAAATCATCCAATCTGTTTCCATTTTCTTTTACGGAAGGAAGTTGATGTTACGAGTGGATAGGGAGGGAGAGAAGATGTCAACAGGTTGATTGTCGGGGGGTTGTTTTGTGACACGTCAGCAGAAACGCAAGATGAGGACCCAGGGAAGGAAGCAGAGGAGAGCCAATAGGGGCATCCACCCCCCCCCCCCCCTCCCATTGCTCCCCGGGCTAAGTACATGCGCCTTGCCTTCCCCGAGAACGCAACCAATTTGATGAAGATTAATTGGTTGACTGCCCTGAATAAGGATTATGGCATGGCTAAGCTGAATGTTGTCGTGCCAGGTAACACCCCTCGTTTTGTCTATGTAGGCCGAGAGGAGACAGAAGCTATCCAACGCTTCATTGATGGTGGGGTCGGTTCAATACAGCTTATTAAGCGAGATGAACCTGTTCGACCCCAAAAAATGAAGGAATACCTTGTCACCCAGTTCCCCAAGGGTATTCCCCCCAAGAGAGCTCTGTCACTTCAGGGCGTCCACAGTGCAAGAAGACTCTATAGATGCATAACAACGAGGCCGTCATGAACAGGCACGTTACCGCCGGACCCATCAGTACCAGCGATCACCTGCCAGTCGTCGTGACGCTCTCATCCAATCCCATTATGATCCCCCCCAACATCAGGTCAAACCTCAAACGGGCAGACTGGGACTCCTTCAAGGAGTCTCTCAGTCTCAAGCAGGGGAGAAACCTGGAAGAAGCCAGCCCCAATGACATCGACGACGCGGTCGATCAATGGTATAAGGATGTGAAGAAGGAGATGGACAAAAACATCCCGACCACCAGTTACAGGACCATTCCCCATCCTCACACTAGTCACCAGCTGAGGCATCTCAGTGTCCAGTACGCTCACGTGAGACAGCTAGCCAGTATCCGCGGGTGGACGCAGGAGCTGAGAGACCGGTACCGAGAGCTACAGACGGACATCCAGCACGAGAACAAACGTCAACATGAACAAAAGTGGGCCGCCTTGGTGTGGGAGGCAGCCAACAATTACCGCGATTCTGCTGCCTTCTGGAAAGGGATCAAGCGACTGATGGGTTCCACCTCTAGCACGGTCCCTTACCTGCTCGACCTAAACAACGTAAAAATATTCGAGGAAGAAAACCAACAACAACTACATCGGCGATATTTACGAAAGATCTTTACCAATAGTGAACAGGAGAACGATGGCTTCGACAGGGAGTTTGAGGAGGACATTTTAGGTCAGTTGCAGGACCATCAGCATCTGCTCCAGCCGCTCCCACGGACTGACTTCACTAGACTGGTGGACGGAAGCTACCTGACGGAGCGCATAGTTCCTGCAGATTTGTGAGCTGTCATAAAATGGTTTAAAAACAAATCACCTGGTCAAAGTCACATTAACAAGAAGATCCTGGCTCAACTCCCCGACAACATGATAGAGAGACTTGCTCATATATGCAACGCCTGCCTCGCCTCTGGATACTTCCCTCAGATGTTCAAAATCGCCGTTATTCGCATCTTACCAAAAGCAGGGAAGCCTCCAAACAAAGTCGAAAACTTTCGACCAATATCGCTGCTAGAGGTACCTGCCAAAATCTTCGAAAAAATAGTCAACAAGCGATTGCGGATGTATCTGGAGGACGAAGACGTGCATAATCCCCGCCAGTTCGGCTTCCGCCAGTACAAATGCACATCCACACCCATAGCTCAGGCCTACGAGCAGATCGCCAATGCCATGACTGGCCGCCTGCAGTGCAATATAGTACTGAGGGACGTCAGCAAGGCGTTTGACAAAGTTTGGCACGCAGGGCTGCAGTATAAGATCATACAACTGGGGCTACCCGAAAATCTGACCCGCCTGCTGTGCAACTTCATTATGGACCGCAGAGCCAAAATCAAGGTGCAAGAACATTTTGGAGAAGAATTCTCACTATCGAGCGGCGTGCCTCAGGGCTCTTGTCTCTCACCAACCCTTTACACACTCTACACTGCTGACCTGCCACCCCCAATCGTCGGCAGCGAGTACGTCATGTATGCCGACGATGTAACAGATCGTCACCTGCCCAGGAAGGTCCACAGCAAGGATAGCGCGACTCACTGCTCGGGCAATAGAGGAAATCTCGGAGTATGAAAATAAATGGAAAATAAAAACAAACAAAACGAAATTTGAGGTCATACCCATAGCCAAATTCAAACCGGCCCCATTGATGATCGACGACGAAGAGATTGAGTACTCTAAACAAGGCAGGTTGCTCGGCCTAATAATTTCTCGGACGGGCATCATTCCCCACGTGAAGGACAGACTAAATAAAGCCAAAGTCGCCACAGCCAAATTAAAACGTTTTAAATTGATGCCTGAGAAGATACAAGTTCACCTGTACAAGGCGATGGTGAGGCCTGTGTTGGAGTACCCATCTATACCACTCGTCACACTCGGGAAGACAGGACTACAACAACTACAGAGCTTCCAAAACAAGTGTTTGAGGTCAGCCAGTAGCCAAGCGCCACCCTGCCAGGAGACAGTGGAAACCATCCACCTAAGAAATAAAACAGAGGCCCTCAACTTCAGGTTCCATCGCCTAGGGAAGAAGGTTTGGGACAAGCTCCTGGACGACCCTCACAGCCCAGACCACCTACGCGGGGAAGACATCAACGGAGGGAGACCCCACGCCTGGTGGCCCCGGAGTCTGCCCGCACTACAACAACCCAACCCGCGACCCATCTATGGCCGCCACAGTGATCCACCTTAGATTAAAACTTAGATATAAATTCACATTTAACTAGTCACAATCTAGTGAGTCCATAACGAAATACAGTATAAGATGTTAATAAACTTGCAATTGTAAAATCAATCTAGTCATTGTCTACTAAAATAATCATTGTGCAACCTCATTCTAAATCCTAGGTTAGTTAGCCAACAAATTCTGTAATATGTAAAACAAGGGGTGTCGTCCCCTTCTGTTTAACTCAATAAACTTCTTTTCCAACCTTCCCCCCCACGACTATATGTTGTGACTTTTCCTTCCCTCATGTCTGGCTGTGCCTTGAGCCCCAGAATGCCTTCCATCCTTTCCCCACCTTAACCTTAAAAAAAAAAAAAAAAAAAAAAAAAAAAAACAACTTAGTAGGATCATCATCGTCTGGAAAAGGAAGGAACCACCTCCTGAGAAGTACAGCTTCTTTGGCAGCACGTACGGTACCCCTAGTAACATCAGTCGGTGGACTCCTCCCCCTGTGGTGTGCTACAACTGCTTTGGGGTCAATCATGTGGCGAAATACTGTCACAAGCCAGCCAGCTGCGGCTACTGCGCAGGAATGCATAGCACAAGCAGCTGCCCCATCAAGGAAGGTGCCTCTCAGGACGGAAGAGAGCAGGACTCCCCATTTGAGTGGCAGTGTGCCAGATGCAGGAAGAAGGGTGTGACGGCCTGGCATCCAGGTTGCCCTGGGAGCCTGCCTCCACCCACAAAAGCGGTCCCACTCAGTGATGCCAACAGCAACACTGCGGGGTCGCCTCCAGCACCTGAAATCAACAGCGACACCTCCCCACCCAGGGGGCAGTGTCCCAGGTCCAGGGAGGAGGGTGTGACGGCCTTGCATCCAGGTTGCCCTGGGAGCCCGCCTCCACCCACAAAAGCGGTCCCACTCAGTGATGCCAACAGCAACACTGCGGGGTCGCCTCCAGCACCTGAAATCAACAGCTACACCTCCCCACCCAGGAGGCAGTGTTACAGGTGCAGGGAGGAGGGTGTGACGGCCTGGCATCCAGGTTGCCCTGGGAGCCCGCCTCCACCCACAAAAGCGGTCCCACTCAGTGATGCCAACAGCAACACTGCGGGGTCGCCTCCAGCACCTGAAATCAACAGCGACACCTCCCCACCCAGGGGGCAGTGTCCCAGGTCCAGGGAGGAGGGTGTGACGGCCTTGCACCCCAGTTGTCCTGGGAGGTCGCCTCCATCCACAATAGCAGTACCACTCAATGATGCCAATGCGGCCGGATCGCCTCCACCACCTGAAGTCAACAGGCACAGTGACTCTCCTTCGTTAGCCAATGCAGGTCAGGTCAAAGCCTGCCAAGTAAGTGTACCAGTGTACAATGACAGTGATAGTGTTAGTGGAGCTTCTGAAGGAGCTCGTGCCTCCTCTCATAATGATGCCAACTTGAGGGTGAGTAGCCAGAGCGAGACCGATAGTGATGGTAGCATGGATGGGGAGAATGAGCCCCAGACTGCCAGCGTGGTCTCTTTAATAGTCCCAGGTCTGAAGACTGTTCATGACCCTGTAAGTTTTCCATTGTTTACGGAGGAGGAACTCGCGGGACTGATGAAGCAACCCGCGTATAAAAATCCTACTGGAATAAGGGCTGTGAAGAACATTCTCAGGAAATCCAGAAGTACAGAAATTGGAATGGTCAGCTTATTGGTCAGTCTGATCTATGAAGCCAGCGTGCGACTCTCTACGTTAAATTCAAGGTGGGAAAAGTAACACGAACGCTTAGGTTCATTTCATGGAACATCCGGAGTGTTAATCGCAGAATTAATGATCTACAATGGTTTGTTAAAGTTTTTGACATTGATGTAATTGGTTTACAAGAACCTTACACGTCCAGCACCCAGAAGAAAGTTGCACCCAGGATAGCTGGGTTTACAGCATATAATAGTGGAGCAGGAAGTGGCCTGCTCACATATGTAAAGAATGGTCTGGTCTGTAAATGGATTAAAACTCACAATGATGAAAGTATTCACTATCAACAATTTACAGTAAAGACAGCAAACAGTCAATTTTCGCTGTATAACATCTATGTTCGGTGTAATGAACTGCGAGCGGACGTGTTACCAAAGCCATCAGGTAACAATGCTATGCTGTGTATGGGTGACTTTAACTCTCGTCACACTGTCCTCGGTGATGTCCAGTGTAACTCTAATGGGAGGGTGTTCGTGAATTACATCAATAATCATAATATCACTGTATACGACACAGACAAAGTGACACATCTGATGGGGGGCAGACTTGATTATGTGATTGGGTATAACCTAGTAGACAGTAATGTCAAGGCTAAGGTCATCTCAGACTACCTTGTCAGTGATCATTATGCAATACTTACTGAATACACTGTTGCTGATGTCAAGTGTGAACCCCATCCTAAGCTCAGAATTAATATCCCAGATAATCTTAAACTGCACTTCAAGGCCTACATCCACAGATGGTATGCTGGATATACACCTGGGTCAGTGGATGAATTTTGCTGTGATCTTGTAAATGTCATTACCACATATTATACCACCTGGGTTAAGTCAAGGAGGAAGGGGGGCAGCACTAAATCACCTCTGTGGACACATGACCCCATCCTCACCAAAGAAGGAGAGAATGTAAAACAGCTTGCCAACACTTATAAGCAAAATAAAACTAGTGATAACCTTTTGGCATTCCTCAAAGCTAACAGAGAATTTCGTGAACTCAAAGGTCAGGTGAGAAACACCTATTGGGAACAATTCTTACAGGGGATTAATAGAACAACCACTCTAGCAGAAATGTGGAAGAAAATTAGAGCCATTACCAAGTCACCCACCCCAGTCCAGCTTCATCACAGCCCTGCAGAATATGCTGACATGCTATTAGACCAATGGTCTAGTGTGTCACGAATCACTTCCCTGCCTCCTGACATACAGCAATATCTTAACACCTCACACATTAATAGGGGTTTCAATATTGAAATAGCCTGTTCCTCACCAGACCTTACCGACCAGTTTCCTATAACGCACCACGAACTAACAACAGCACTAATGAAAGGCGAGTCATCCTCTCCTGGTGAGGATGGCATAACCTATAACACCCTGAGATTGTTGAATGAGATCCCTAACCATCCACTGCTTGACCTGTATCAAATGAGCCTCACACAGGGTATTCTGCCTAAGACATGGACTCATGGAAACATAGTTCCAATCCCTAAAGCTAATTCTCCAAACTTCAGGCCAATTTCACTTACATCCTGTATGTGCAAAGTCCTTGAAAGAGTTGTTCTAAACCGTCTCATGTTTCAAGTCACAGACAAACTCGCCCCTAATCTGTACGGGTTCATGCCCGGGCGTAGCACACAGACATGCTTTGCAGAATATCTTGTTCACTCCAAAGATAAGACACAAACAGCCTTCATAGACCTTAAATCAGCCTTTGATGTAGCTAATAGAGACATTATACTTGAGCAACTAGCTAATTTTGGCATCCAAGGTAACCTCCTGACATGGATAAAGGGTTATCTGTCCAACAGGTATGCCAGAGTTCTGTTTAGGGGAGTTAAAAGTACCAGAATGAGATCATTTGAGCTGGGCACGCCTCAGGGAGGAGTGTTAAGTCCTATGCTCTTTAATATACTGATGCACAAGCTTATTGCTGACATTCCAGTTCAGCCAAACGAAGCCGTAATATGCTATGCTGATGATATCTGCATTATGACACAAACCAAACTCAGGCTCCAAGCCTTGCTGGATGTATTTGCTCGGAGAACTGTTGAATGCGGTCTCATAATATCTGTTGACAAGACGAGGGTCCTCAATCCTCGTCCTGCTCACCCTCTGCCTCTTGACTATAACATTAACAGCATGCCCTTGGAACTATGTAGCTCCTATAAATATCTTGGAATTTGTGTGAATGATGCAAACTTTGTCAGCAACCTTCGTGACAAACTAATGCAGCGCATTAAACCCCTCAGAACCCTTGTTGGCAAGGGCTATGGAATTAACATCACCTATGCTCGTACTTTCTATCTTCACTTCATTCGTTCTGTAGTTGACTATCATGCTCTCCATCTTGTGACTATTCCGCCTAAACAACTCAACAGCCTTGAGGTAGTGCAAAATGAAGCCATGCGCATCATCCTAGGTTGCCCAAAATCAACCAGAATTGTAAACATGAGGAAAGAGCTCGGACTGCCCTCCCTATCTGAGAGGATAGCCCTACTTAATACCATGTTTTGTGTCAAAGTTTTGAAGAACAATAGTTCTCAAACTACAACTCAAACTGAGTTGATGTTCTATCTAAGTAATCCCGACCATCTCGCCAACCTTTCACAAAAGACTCTCTTTGGGGCGTGGCTTCATAAAAGTGTTGCAGATCTCCTGAAACTGAATGTCCCAATCACCCCAGACGAACCTATTAATGCCATTCCTCCTTGGCTGGACATATCAGTTCCTATTAATTACACTCCTGTTGGTAGTAAGCAAATGTTAAACACCGATGTGGTGAGATGTGTCACACTAGAAACTATTAACAGACACATAGAGAGTATTAAATCAAGTGAATGTTATGCTTTTACTGATGGTTCTGTGCAGACAAACACAGGTAGAACAGGCTGTGCAATTGTAATATATAAAGAAAAAGAGATGATAGTGTCAACCAAACAAAGGCTGAACAACTGGGCCAGCACAACACAAACTGAACTAACTGGAATCTACTTAACCACAGACTACCTCAAAGAAAATGGAGGTGGGGTGATATTCTGTGACTCTCAAAGTGCTTTGAAATCAATGAACAGCCCGTCAGGCTCTATGTCTAAAGTTGCGTGTGATATTAAAAGGAATGTGATAACTGCCAATGAGAACAACTTTCGTATCGAATTTGTGTGGATTCCGTCCCATGTTGGAATCAGGTATCATGACCATGTTGATAGACTGGCCAATGAGGCATGTAAGAAAGAAAATGTTGACCGCGACCTTGGTCTGTCCAATGCTGTAATTAAAAACATTCAAGTCAGAATCATGAACTCTGATCTAGATGAAGTGAGAAATGCAGAGAGACCTGACAGTTGTAGCATTAGTAAATATGACAAATTTTGTAACAAGAGGTACCGGTATGGCCAGCATAAGGACAGAACCAGACAATGTGATGTAGTCGTGGCCAGAATTAGGCTAGGATACAGACACATCTGGCAAGTTAGTAACGCTGTACCCATACCGGAACACTCAGCATGTAACTTTGTGATAAACCTTTAAAGCATACACTTGAACACTATATTATTGAATGTGACACTGTCAAAGACTTCAGGCCACCTGACTTACTGTATCTTGAACTATGTAATTACTTCATTGAATCAGGTGTGCTTGAGGACATTCTTGCTGTTTATCCCAAATTTGCTAGCCCACACTGATTAGTCTTCAATTAGAATATGACTCCAATGTATGTGATCCACTGACCTATATATGCTACTGGTGAATGTGATGTATTTCCTTCTTTGTGTACGAACCTCTGTCCTGCGTGGCAGTGAACAGTGGCATTACCCACATGAATCTGACCTGTATGGCAGTGAAAAGTGACATTACCCACATGAATCTGACCGACGTATATGTATGTATGTGTGCGTGTGTGCATGTATATGTGCGTGTACGTGTATATGTGTATGTATATACGTATATGTATGTATATGTGTGTGTGCGTGTTTACATATATGTATATGTACTGTCAATGAATATGATGCAACTCTTTGTGTACGAACCTCTGTCCTGCATGGCAGTGAACAGTGACATTATCCATTTGAATCTGACCTCTATACATTTATAGTTGTTAATGAATATGATGTATTTCTTTGTGTGTGAACCTCTGTCCTGCGTGACAGTGAGAAGTGATACCACCCTCAGTGTCAAGACCTGACTGAATTACTCAGAATAGGCAAACTGTACTACAAGCTCTGCCAATAAATTTGTTAAACTAAAAAAGGGGTGTTGTCCCGCTACCGGGCCCTCAGGTGTTTCCCGTGTGCGTGATGATAATAATAATAATAATAATAATAATAATAATAATAATAATAATAATAATAATAATAATAATAATAATAATAATAATAATAATAATAATAATAATAATAATAATAATAATAATAATAATAATAATAATAATAATAATAATAAAGGCAGTATTTACAATAATAGCAACTACAGTTAAAAGTTTATTCCAAATGAAGCAGACCAAAACTGAAAGTGTAGAGCAGGCCAACACGCTAGCTACTACATATCCAACAAGTACAGTAAACTGGGGAAGGGTGGGTGAATATAAGCGTTTGGCGTAAATTTTGTAAACAAGAAAAAAGAACAGTGAACACGCAAGTTGCCTACGAAACACTGTTGATTTTTACAATACAGTAGTTGGGATGGGGGGATGCTCTTGCAGTGTTCTCTGTTAGGTGGGAAGAGTTTGATGAGGCCGTGGAACAACAATCTGTGGGTGAGGAACTTCCAGATGCAGCTCGCGGCCTCTCTTTCTCTCCCTACCTCCCTCCCTCCCTCCATACCTATCTCACCCCACCTCCTTCCCTCTTTCTCTCTCTGTGACTCACATGGCCTCTCACCAATTGTATTATTTATGGAACATCATTTTTTAAATTATTATGTGCTGTAAATTTCCTCACCCGGATGAGCATGTATATTGTATTATATAATGTATGCGTGTATGTAATAATAATAATAATAATAATAATAATAATAATAATAATAATAATAATAATAATAATAATAATAATAATAATAATAATAATAATAATAAACGGTTTATTGAAAGAGCATGGCAGCCAAAAGGCTGAAAATATACAATTTCATAACTGGGAAATGGGTCACTTGCTTGACAAATAATATACAATTAACATAAGTGAAACAAATATGATATATACTAACAAAGTGGGAAGAAGGTCATACAGCAGGGAATTTCAACATAGAAACAGTGCAAAAGCAATTTTGGCTGGGAGTGAACACACTGGTTTATTACGAGTTGTTGGTAATTTTCACAGTGGTTGGGACTGGGCTGTTTTTATAGCCACCAGTATGTGCTCGTAAGGGCTGGATGCGGTTGTGGTGTCGAATAGCAATTCGCGGACGAGGGAACTCAGGTGGAATCAGGTGCAGGTGACAAGGCTGGTGCAGAAGCTTCTCCCCAAATTTGTAGATGAGGTCATGGTGATGATCAGTGAGAGCCGATAGGGTCTCGTGTGATGAGTGCTTCTTGAATATGTGGAGTAGGAGGGGGAGAGACTATCTTGCACGCCCTCTTCTGCTTTTTTTTTAGGTGTTTCCATTGTGTGGCATTTAGGGAAAAAACCAGGCAAGGAAAGCATAGGTGATCTAGAGATGTATGAACGTTGAGTAAGCACTGAGGAGCTCGGACGCGGGAACTCCGAAGGACTTGAGACGAAGGAGTAGGTGGAGACGAACACTGTAGGATTTGACAGATGTGCTGACGTGTACTTTCCAGTTTAGTTTGTTATCTATAGTGACGCCGAGGAGCTTGGTGGAGTCCACAACATGGAGTGTGGTGGGGCCCAAAGTAATGGAGAGAGGTGGGACAAGATCAAAGGAAAAGTTGATGTGCATAATAATTGTCTTCGTATGGATGATGGTGACATGGTTGTTGGTGATCCAATTTTGGAGATTGTGAAATATATTCCGGAGGGTGCTTTACTCGGGAGCCGATTTGTTCTCAGTGATCCCAAAGGTGAAGTCGTCGACATGATTCCAACGAGCGGGAATTTCTCTCAGGGCATCATTGATAAGCATAAGGAAGCGGAGAGTCCTAATCTTGATGCTTTGGGTGACGCCACATTTGAGTGACTGAAAGGTGGAGGCAACCCCTCGGAAGCGTACGGCTTGGCGTCGGTTCTAAGCCATGGTATAAGACTTTTCCGAAGCCTGAAGTCGATAGTTTTGTTGATTAAATTGTGGTCGACTAGGTCGAATGCCTTCGTGAAGTCAATGAAGGCGACAGCGACAGACGTCTTTCATTTTTCTAGAGAAAGCTGACAAGACAGTAGGTGGTGGATGAAGTTTTCCTATTGCCAAATTGCTGAGGATCTATGGCGCCTGCAATATCAGCATAAGCCCACTCAAAAAATGAAAAATTTGCATGTTAAGCTGCATATTGGGGGTAATGGCAATGGGTCGTAGCTCATTTACGGAATGTGGGTTCGCTGCTCTGGGCACTGGTGACACTTATGAGGTCTTCCAGTCAGTTGGGCATCTTGCTTGACTACGGGAAGCATTGATGATGGAGCAGAGAGGTTTAGCTAGTTCCGGGGAGAACTCCCTGTAGAGTTTCATTGGTAAGTCAATGGAGGTAGCGGAGCGCTTGATCTTCAGTTTGTCCAAACATCTGGCCACTTCAAATCCTTCCACTAGGTCAGTGGGAGAGGGGACTGGTAGGTAAGCAGGGAGACAGGTTGTGTCAAGGTGAGGGAGCGTCTGGAATATAGTTGTGAAATGATTGTGTGTGTGTGTGTGTGTGTGTGTGTGTGTGTGTGTGTGTGTGTGCGCTCGCGCACGCGCGTGAATTACATATTCAATCAGTTCATTGGTTTCGGACAAGATAATATATAAAATAAAAGTGTTGGTTGTGAAAGAGTAGAACTGTGTCATTGAAGCTACTAACAGAACTGTCTGCCAAACCTTGTTATAAATAACACCTTGTAGCAAATTTGATGTATTTCTGCTCGGTGACTGAGGAATTCCGGAGATGTACGAAAGCTGACACACGAAAAACGACGAATGATGGATGACGCACAACAATCGAAGTGCAGAAGTAATAATAGCGACGAAAGCTGACGCACGAAAAACGCAGAACAGCTGAGTATCACCTGAACCCTCGGCCAGTTGAAGTAAAAGTAATAAGAGGTGACGGCGGGGAACTCATCACTTGTTTACCTTGAGACACACAAAAGAGGGTCCACCTCCAGCTGTGGTCTCAACAATAGTCCTAGAGTCCACCTCCAGCTGTGGCCTCAACAATAGTCCTAGAGTCCACCTCCAGCTGTGGCCTCAACAATAGTCCTAGAGTCCACCTCCAGCTGTGGCCTCAGCAATAGTCCTAGAGTCCGCCTCCAGCTGTGACCTCTACAGTCGTCTTGGGGTCCACTTCTAGCTGTAGTCACAACATTGGGTCGAGGTCCACCTCCTGCTGTGGCCACAACAGTAGCCCGGGGGTCCACCTCCTACTAAGGCCACAACAGTAGCCCGGGGGTCCACCTCGTACTAAGGCCACACCAGTAGCCCAGGGGTACACTTCCAGCTGGGGCCACAACACTAACCCGGGGGTCCACCTGAAGCTGTGGATACAACAGTATCCCGGGGGTACACCTCCTGCTGGGGCCACAACAGTAGCCCGGGGGTACACCTCCTGCTGAGGCCACAACAGTAGCCCGGGGAACCCACCTCCTGCTGGGGCCATAACAGTAGCCCGGGGGGGTCTACCTCCTGCTGAGGCCACAACAGTAGCCCTGGTTACAGTTCCTGCTGGGGCCACAACAGCAGCCCGGGGGTACACTTCCTACTGGGGCCACAACAGTAGTCCGGGGGGGGGGGGTCCACCTCCTGCTGGGGCCACAATGCTGTAGTACCATCAGCCAATGGGTAGTTCAGAGCCTCACATTAACGCATCTAAATTATATTTCGTTGAATTTTATTCTCCTGTGAAAGTAATTACTTGACCTTTACTTAAGTTAATTGGACAACTTTAAAGTTAAAGCGAACTTTCCCCCCCAAAAGAAATAAAAGTTTATGATAATTTTGGCATTTCGATATTAAATACTGTAAAGCTAATCCTCGAGGAATAGCCCAACACGTTATTGTGTTCAGCTAGTTTTTATCATGTGTGTGTCGCACACAGGGTAGTGCAATGCGTCTAGTGTGGCAGCATTATATTCAGTGTTGAGGTGCAAGCACTGCTTCCCTCACGCTTTCAGCCACCGCCGGTGGCTAGCCCTCGTATCGAACAGGGAAGCAACTTGCATAAGACCTCCCCTGCCAGTACACAGCCTCTTCACCATCAAGACTCCTGCTGTGCCTCCTCGTGGCAACAAACGGTAACTGGGTGCCTTGTGAACCCAGGAGAGACCAGAAGGGAATCTCGGAGTGGCAGTGGCCCCAGAGGGACAGCACATAGGCCCAATGGCATGTGAACACGTCCTGGCGCCTACCAACCAATGCCCTGCTGCCTTGCGGATTAATCTTGGCAAGTATAAGGCTACGGGAGTAAACCCCGAACGAAAAATCTGCGTTGGAGCCCCGCATCAGGCACACATTCTTACAGAGTTCCAACACGACTCCAACGGCGGAAGAGGTGACTACCATGGGAACCCAACGACTACACCGGCGGACGAAGGCAATGCCTGATGGACACGCTACTAAGTCGAAACCCAACAAACTGGGATATTGGCAGTCCATTGCAACTCTCCCTCTCCCCAGTTGTAGCAACACTTGCACCACTGGATCAGGAAAAGGGAGAGCCAAGATGTGTGGTTGCAGCCTGCACTCCTGCCTCATCACATGAATCAACTCACTACCAGCCATCAGGCAGCTCATCATACCTTTCAGCATCAAAACCCCTATACCCCCCAAAAGTCCCATGGCGACGGGCGAGTGGAGACGGGGACAGGTAGAGATTACTGCCAGGAGTCTCTATTCACAACTTTGCACATGGGTGGCACAGATAAGATGGTCGTTTATACAATGGGATCTAGGCAGCAGTGCAATCCGGTCTTGTCTGTGCGACTGAGCAGCCCTTTCGAGGAGCCACTCTGCTCACCCCACACGGGGAGGGAGCTAGAAAAGGTGCCCTAAACATAACCTGCCTAAAAAACCAACCTGACTGGGCAACCGCACCCAGTAAGGTCATCCTTATGCGGTCGAAAAAGCAATGTAATTAGAGATCATAACAAAAACAAACTATACAACCTCGTATGGTCGCTGCATGGAATGTCAGGACCCTTCTGGGTACTGGCACAAATGAGCGTCCTGGAAGAAGAACTGCCCTTGTGGCAAAAGAGCTGGCTAGGTATAACATCGACATAGCAGACATTAGTGACTTCCGGCTTCCAGACGAGGGTCAACTCACAAAACTAGGGTCTGGCAATACCTTTTCTGGAAGGGTAAGCCTGCTGTGGAGAGAAACTACATATATGAGTTGGCTTTGCCATCCAACAGTGGGTTATTGAAATGCCTATTGGAATCAATGAGTGCCTCATGATGCTCCGAGTCCCACTGAATCACTCACGTCACATCTTTTTCATCAGTGCATACGCCCCAACACTGGATGCAGAAGATGACATCAAAGAGGCCTTTTACGCAGACCTTGAGAGAGTGATAACCTCTATCTCTATTCCTTGGTGACTTCAATGCCAGAGTTGGCAGAGATGCTGACATTTGGCAGGGAACCATAGGGAGAAATGGAGTAGGCAAGTGTAATCCCAACGGCCTACTCCTCCTCAGCAAGTGTGCTGCACACAACCTCACTATCATCAATACCTCGTTTAGGCAGGCCGACAAACACTGGCATCTCATTGTCTATATCATTGTCAGAGAAAAAAATAGCAGAAATGTAGTCATCACCCGTGTCATGCTTGGCTCAGCCCACTCCAACATTGATCATCGGTTCATCAGAGCCAAGCTCTCACTTTACGTTGTCTCAAAACGGCGAAGGCAGCAAGCCTCCAGAAGAGATCTTAACACTAAGCGTCTGGAGGATGCAGCGGTAGCACATGCTATCAGAGAGCAGCTCGAATATGGGCTGTTAAGCAACCTGACAACAAACAACCCAGATCCCAGTGCCGAGTAGAATATGCTCGACACTGTCATGACAAAAACCTGCAGAGACCCTCGGCCAGATCAAAAGAATACACCAGGACTGGTTTGATGAAAATGACCCGACAATCAATATACTCGTCGATGATAAACATGCTGCTTTAACTGACAGGCAGAACAACCCTCAGTTTCGGACCTAAGCTGATACCTTCCGCAAGAAGAAAGTGGCGGCCCAGCGGGAACTTCGCAATCTAAAGAATGACTGGTTTGAAAATAAAACCTGTGAAGCAAAAAAATTTGCAGATCAGCACAAGATGTGTGAATTTTTCAATTCCACTATAACATTTTATGGGCCAATCACTCATGGTGCAGCCCCCTCCGCTCATCCGATGGTAACTCCCTAATTAAAGACGAAGAAGGCATCCTTCAATGCTGGAAAGAGCACTACCCTGCACTGCTCAACCGAAACACCGATGTGGATGTCCTGTCTACCCAGCAGGTCCCTCAGCATCCAGAGCTGACCCACCTCAGCTATCTTCCATCCCTGGATGACGTAGCTACTGCCATCAAACAAGAAAAATAACAAAGCCTCACGGCCTAATGGAATCCCAGCCGAGGTGTATAAAGCAGGAGGACCTCTGCTTACCAGCAGTCTCCATTCTCTCCTCGAGAATATATGGGAAAGGAGGAAATCCCCAAGCTCTTACAGACGCCTCCATCGTCAATATTTATAAGAACAAGGGAGACCGGTCAGACTGTGGCAACTACCGCGGGATCTCGCTGCTGTCCGTAGCTGGCAAGATTATCGCCCGAGTCCTCCTAAACAGACTTCTTCCTGAGGCGGAAAGCTTCCTCCCGGAATCTCAATGTGGCTTTAGATCATCACGTGGCACCACTGACATGATCTTTGCTGCCTGTCAGTTACAATAAAAGTGCAGAAAACAGCATCGTGACCTGTACATGGCTTTTATCGACCTAACCAAGGCCTTTGACTCGGTCAACAGGGAAGCCCTCTAGTGGACCCCCAGCCGTTTTGTCTGCCCACCAAAATTCATCGCCTTTGTGAGGCAACTCCACGATGGCATGAACGACAGTGTCCTGCACAATGGCACCCAGTCTGAGTTCTTCCCCATCCAAACAGGGGTTAAACAAAGATGTGTACTGGCACCAACACTCTTTTCCATTTTCTTGGCTGCCTTCCTCACTCATGCCAGTGCCAATTTAGCCGGCGAGGCGGACAACGAGTACTAGATGAAGGGTCTTTTCAACATAAAGCAACTCAAGGCAGGAAGAAAGGTGTTGACAGCTTCCATTACTGAGCTTCAGTATGCAGACGACTTTACCCTTGTCGCTCACACTGAATGCGGCCTACAGGAGATCCTGAACACCTACCTAAGCAGATGCGTAGCACACTTCGACCTTGAGGTGAATGTATGTAAGACTCAGATTCTCTTTCAGCTTGCCCCTGGTTCAGCCACACCTCTACGATCCATCCAGCTAACCAGTAATAATTTTCCTAATGCTACCCACTTTCGGTATCTCAGCTCCTACCCGTCCACCACCGCGGACATTGGTGAAGAGATTCAACATCGGATCAGATGTGCATCTCAAGCCTTTGGCAGACTCCGAAACCGTGTCTCCAGATGTAGGGATCTGAAATTATCTACAAATTACACGTAAATCGATCAGTGGTCCTCCTCGCCATGCTATATGGCAGCAAGACATGGGTCACATGCAGGAGGCAACTCAAGACACTTGAAAACTTTCACCAAAGTAGTCCACGTTCCATCCTCCGAGTTCGCTGGGAGGGCAAGAGAACAAATGCCAGTATTCTTGCTGACACCAACTGTAGAAACATCGAGGCTACCATTATCCATGAACAACTACGCTGGACTGGCCATGTTACCCGCATGGACGACAGTAGAGTTTCAAAGCAGCTAATTTACAGTCACCTAACGAATAGTAAATCGACCCCCTCACTTGGGAGACGAATACTTCACGCTGTAGTGCTTGGAGGAACACCACACAAGAAGGTGTTAATACTTTTGTGTTATCCCGACTGCATAACGAGGCAGAAAAGCGCCAACGCCTAATGACGCTGCCGCTGCCCCTCCCGCACTAGATGTAAGCTCCTCACATGTGCACCATCTGTGATCGACCCTGTCGGTCCCGTATCGGTCTCTTTAATCTCCTCAGAACTCACCAACCTAGGTGACATACATAATAACATTATATAATAGCTGGATGATCGTCATACTCGTTTCAGAGTGACAGTAAAGTAGTGTGTGTGTGTATAATAATAATAATAATAATAATAATAATTAACGGTTTATTGAAAGAGCTTGGCAGCCAGAAGGCTGAAAATATACAGTTACATATTTGGGGAATGGGTTACGAATTACAAATAATATACAAGTAACATAAGTGACACAAATAAGACATATAATAACTAGATGGGGAAAAGCTCAAACTAATAGTTCATTTCAACATATAGTGGACAGTGTAAGGAGCGTGTTTACTGGGAGTGAATACACTGGTTGATTACAAGTTATTGATAATTTTTACAATGGTTGGGACTGGGCTGTTCTTATAGCGATCAGTTCGTGCTCGTACAATATGGGCTGGATGCAGTTATGGTGTCGAACAGCAATTCTCGGACGAGGGATCTCGGGTGTTAGTAGAAGCCGGTGTCTCGGATGGTGCAGAAGCTTCTCACCAAATTTGCAGATGAGGTCGTGGTGATGGTCAGAAAGAGCCGAGAGGGTCAGTGTGTTGAGCGCTTCTTGATATGTGGAGTAGGAAGAGGAGAGAATAATCTTGCATGCCCTCTTTTGCACTTTTTTCTAGG
>NW_024737042.1:12333401-12368401 GCF_018991925.1 Homarus americanus
ACAGTGGCCTTCGTTCGGTACGTGTGCTGGGTCCCATGGGTGAGCCGGGTGGCTGTCGTGGGTGGTCATGTGGTGATCCCATGTCCATTGGTGGTCTGCCTTAAGTGCCATGGTGCACTGTAAGTGGTGGTCATGCGTTGGTGCTGTTAAGTGGTCGAGATGTGTCAGTGAGTCTGGTAGTGTAAGTGGTCGGTCCAAACATGGGGTGGTTCGGGAATGGCTGTGGGGTGGGTGGGTCTGGTGTGTGAATATGGGGGGTGAGTCCCGTCAGCAAAGTGGTGTCCTTTGTTGGCCGTCCCATGCTTTCAAAATGTCATGGCCAATCATCGCTGTAAAATGCTCATGTCATAAAATCATCCGCTGTCGTGGCTCATTGTCATGGTGTCACGCTGTAGAAGCCATCAGGGTAACGTCATGGTGATCCGTCTGTAAGTGGCTCAGTGTCATGGTGGTCAGGTCAGCTTGTGGGGTGGCTCAGGGTGTCATGGGGTGGGTCGAGTCAAACATGGGGTGGCTCAGGGAGTATCATAAAAGGTAGTCAAAATCCATAAAGTAGCTCAAAAGTGTCATAAGTAGTGTCCATGCAATGGCTCAAAGTATCATAGTAAATCACGTGGCAAAATGTCATGGTAAAAGCCATGCTTTCAAGATGTGTCATAAGTGCCAAGTAAAAGTCAAGCTGTAAGTGCTCAGGGGTGTCATGAGGTGGTCAGTCAAGCTTGTAGAGAATAAACCCATATAAGCTCATCAAAAGAACTAAGTACTGTATAATCCCCCCTGCGTTGTGTTGCTTTCAGTGACTTGTACATATATCGTGTAGTTCCTCATTTCAACATCAACACCACTGCTAACGGTCTTGCCCAAAGGCACCTTGACGCACAGCCATCGCTGCTGGCTTGCACGGCCAGCACTGCCGGCTTGCAGCCAGCACTGCCCAACGCACAGTAACGCAACACACAGCCAGCACTGCTAACTCACAGCCAACACTGCCAACACACGGCCAGCACTACTAACTCTAGCCAACACTACCAACACACAGCCAACATTACCCAGCACACAGCCAACGCTGCTAACACACAGCCAGCTTTCACCAACACACAGCCAACCTGCCAGCACACAACCAGCACTGCCAACGCACAGCCAACACTGCCAACGCACAACCAGCACTGCCAGCGCACAACCAGCACTGCCAGCACACAGCCAGCACTGCCAGCACACAGCCAGCACTGCCAACGCACCAGCTACCAACACACAGCCAACACTGCCAACGCACAGCCAGCACTACCAACACACAACCAGCACTACCAAGCTTACCGCAGCCAGCACTACCAACGCGCAACCAGCACTGCTGACGCACGATGACGCTGTCGACGCACAATGACACTGCCAGCGCACAGTCAGCACTGCCGACGCACGGTCGGCGCTGCCGACGCAATGACGCTGCTGACGCACGGCCAGCGCTTTGACGCACAGCCAGCACACCTTGACGCGGTGGCGCTGCCAGCGCATGACGCCCGGCGCATTGGCACTGCTGACGCACGATGACGCACTGTGACGCACAGTAATGCTTGACGCACGGCCAGCACTGCCTGCGCACAATGACGCTGCTAACGCACGGTCAGCATTGCTTGACGCAGCCGGCACTGCTAACGCACAGCCAGCACTGCTAGCACACAGCCAGCGCTGCCAACGCACGGCCAGCACTGCCGACGCGCGGTAGCACTGCCAGCCTGACCAGCACTGCTAGCGCACGGCCAGCACTACTGACACAAACCATCACTGCCGGTACCCTGCCAACACTGCCAACTGCTGACCGACACTGCGCCCAGCACACGGTGACACTGCCGACACACGACCAGCGCTGCTAACGCACGATGACCTACCAACACGACTGGCACTGCCGACGCACAACCAGCACTGCCAACCTTACCCGTAGCCAGCACTACCAGCACTGACCAGCACTGCTGACACGGCAACCAGCACTGCCGGCACACAATGACATACTAACACGCGCAACCAACGCTGCCAACGCACAACCAGCACTGCTGACACACAACCAAGCACACCAACGCAGCCAACACGACCAGCACCGAGCCAGCACTACCAACGCACAGCCAGCACTGCTGACACTGCCAGCACTACCAGCTCACGGCCAGCACTGCTAACGCACGGCCAACCTGCCCAACACACAGCCAACACTGCCAGCGCACAGTACCCTGCACGGCCAACACTGCTGAACGCAACCAACACTGCTGCACACTGCCAGCACTGCTAAACGCACAATCAGCACTGCTGACACACAGTAACCACGATATGACGCACGGTCAGCACTGCTTGTTGCCACAAGCCAAGCCTGCTGACGCACAACCAGCACTGCCAACCTGACCAGCACTGCTAACGCACAACCAGCACTGCTAGACACACAGCCAGCACTACTGACGCACGGAACACTGCCAACGCACAACCCAACACTGCCAACACACAATCAGCACTGCCAACACACAACCAGCACTGCCGGCTCACGGAACACTACTAACGCAATAACACTGCCAACGCACAGCCAGCACTGCTAACACACAGCCAACACTACCACGCACAGCCTGCACGCACAACCAGCACCGCGCACATGACACTGCCAGCACGTGGCCCGCTACTACGCTGGCACTGCTCCGACGCACAGCACTGCCAACACGCAGCCAGCACTGCTGGCTTACCAGCACTGCCAGCTGACCAGCACTGCTGACGCACTGCTTTTCTTGACGCACAATCAGCACTGCCAGCGCACACAACCAACACTTGGCACAGCCAACTGCTGACGCTGTGCACTGCTGGCTTGCACAGCCAGCGCTACCCGACGCACATTGACACTGTGACACGCGAGCCAGCACTGCGGCGCACGAATGACCTGCTGACGCACGATGACGCTGCTGACGCGCAGTGGCACTGCTGACGCAATGCTGCCGACGCACGGACCAGCGCTGCGACGCACAGCCAGCGCTGCCAGCGCACGGTGACGCTGCTGACGCACGGCCGGCGCTGCTGACGCACAATGACGCTGCCAGCACTGACCAGCACTGCCGACGCAACCAGCACTGCCGACGCAGTGACGCTGCCGAGCGCAGCCAACGCTGCAACGCACGATGACGCTGCCGAGCGCACAACCAGCACTGCTGACGCACGGCCAGGCACTGCCGACGCACGGCGCTCCAACGCACGGTAACGCTGCTGACGCACGGCCACTGCTGGCACGACCAGCGCTGCTGACGCACAGCCAGCACTGCCGACGCACATTGACGCTGCCAGCCTGCTGACGCACGGTGACGCTGCTGACGCACGATGACACTGTGACACGCAGCCAGGCGCTGCTTGACGCACGCAGTCGACCTGCCGACGCACGATGACGCTGCCGACGCACGATGACGCTGCTGACGCACGGTCAGCGCCTGCCGACGCACGACCGGCGCTGCTGACGCACGATGACCTGCCGGCACGGTATGCTGCCGGCGCACGGTGACGCTGCTGACGCACATTGACGCTGCCGACGCACATTGACGCTGCCAGCGCGCAGCCGGCACTGCTGACGCACGACCGGCGCTGCTGACGCACTGCCAGCTGCTTGACGCACGGTGACACTGCTGACGGGCACTGTCACGCATTGACGCCACCCGACGCACGACCAGCACGCCCGACGCACAATGACGCTGCTGACGCATTGACGCTGTGACGCACGATGACGCTGCTGACGCACAATGACCATGCGCACCAGTGACGCTGCCAACGCGATGCAGCACTGCCGACCGCGCAGCCAGCACGCTGCCGGCACTGCCAGCACTGCCAGCTCACGATGACACTGCTAACGCATTGACACTGCCAGCGCGCAGTGACACTACTGACACGCGACCAACGCCATGACCTGCCCAGCACTGCTGACGCACAGTAGCACTGCCAACGCACAGTAGCACTGCCAACACACAGCCAGCACTGCCAACACGGCCAGCACTGCCAACACACAGCCAGCACTGCTGACTGCACGACCAGCACTGCCAACACTGCTAACCAACCAGCACTGCTGACACACAGCCAGCACTGCCTAACGGCTGCCAGCACTACCGACACGCAGCCAGCACTGCAACGCACAGCACTACCAGCACAGCCAGCACTACTAACGCACAGCCAGCCCAACACACAACCAGCACTGCCAACACTGCCAGCACTGCCAGCACACAGTAACACTATGACACACGGAACTGCCGACGCAGCCAGCACTGCCGACGCACTACAGCACTGCTAACGCACATCCAGCACTGCCAACGCACGGCCAGCACTGCCAACGCACAACCAGCACTATGACACACAACCAGCACTGCCAACCGCACTGCCAGCACTGCTAACACACGCCCAACGCACCAACACAGCCAGCACTTCGCACAACCAGCACTGTACACACAACCAGCTTGCTAACGCACAACCAGCACTGCCACGCACAGTCAGCACTGCCAGCACGCAACCAGCACTGCTGACGCACGGCAGCACTGCCCCAACACGCAGCCAGCACTGCCAACGCAGCCAACGCACTACTTAACGCACCCGGCCAGCCTTGCTGCCAACACTGCCAGCACTGCCAACGCGCAACCAGCACTGCTGACGCACGATGACACTGCCAGCGCACTGACACTGCCAGCGCACAGCCAGCACTGCCGACGCACGGTCGGCACTGCCGACGCAATGACGCTGCCGACGCACGGCCAGCGCTGTGACGCACTGCCAGCGCAGACGCGTTGGCACTGCCAGCGCACGGGGCCTTGGCGCTGCTGACGCACGGCGCACTTGACGCACGGTATGCTATGACGCAGCCAGCACTGCCAGCGCACAGTGACACTGCTGACGCACGGCCAGCACTGCCAGCACACAGCCAGCGCACTGCTAACGCACAGCCAGCACTGCCAACACACAGCCAGCACTGCTGACGCACAACCAGCACTGCTAACGCACAGTAGCACTGCCAAACGCACCAACGCTGCTGACGCACGACCAACACTGCCAACACACAACCAGCACTGCCAATACTGACCAACACTGAACTACTGACGACACTGCGCCCAGCCACGATGACACTGCCGACACACGGCCAACGCTGCAACGCACGATCACACTGCTAACACAACCAACACTGCCAACGCACGGTCAGCACTGCCAGCCTGACGCACAGTACTGCCAACGCACGGCCAGCACTGCTGACACGGTATCAGCTGTTAGCGCACGCCAGCACTGCCGAGCACGAATCAGCGCTGACAGCGGGCCAGCACTTCTGACGCACGGTGGCACTGTAACGCACATGCGATGACTGGCCAGCACTGCTGACGCGCGGCCAGCACTACTAACACTGCCAGCACTGCCAGCCACAGCCAGCACTGCTGACACTCAGCCAACACTGCTGAGCTCGCAGCCAACACTACCAGCACACAATTTGCCAGCACGGTAGCGCTGCTGACACGCAACCAGCACTGCTGCACACAGCCAGCGCTACTGACCACACAGCCAGCACTGCAGCCACACAGTAACACGTTGACGCACAACCATCACTGCTTGACGCACAAGAAACCTGCTAACGCACAGCCAGCACTGCCAACTTGACCAGCACTGCTAACGCACGACCAGCACTACCAGCCACACGGCCAGCCTGCTGACACGGAACACTGCCAGCGCACAGTCAACGCTGCCAGCGCACACCAGCACTGCCAACACACAGCCAGCACTGCCAGCACACTGCAACACTGCTAACATGCAATAGCACTGCCAACGCACAGCCAGCACTGCTTACGCACAGCCAGCACTACCAACGCACAGCCAACCTGCCAACGCACAACCAGCGCTCAGCACACATACACTGCCAGCACTGCCCAAACGCACAATACACTGCTAACCCACAGCCAGCACTACCAGCACACAACCAACACTACCAACACGCAGCCAGCACTGCTGCAAAACCAGCACTCCAGCTTTACCAACACTGCTAACGCACAACCAGCTTCTCAACGCACGGCCAGCACTACCAACGCACACAACCAACACTATGCCAACCAACTGCTAACGCGAGCACTGCTGACATGCACGCCAGCGCTACTGACGCACATTGACGCTAGACACGCGAGCCAGCGCTGCCGCGCACATGACCTGCTGACGCACGGTGACGCTGCTGACGCGCAGTGGCACTGCTGACGCAGCTGCAACGCACTGCCAGCGCTGCGACGCACAGCCAGCGCTGCCAGCGCACGGTGACACTGCTGACGCACGGCCAGCACTGCTGACGCACAATGACGCTGCCAGCACTGACCAGCACTGCTGACGCAACCAGCACTGCTGACGCAGTGACACTGCCCAGCACAGCCAACGCTGCTAGCGCACGATGACACTGCCGACGCACGGCCAGCACTGCTAACGCACGGCCAGCACTGCCGACGCATCGGCGCACCAACGCACGGTAACCTGCTACGCACGCAGCCTGCTGTTGCACAACCAGCACTGCTGACGCACAGCCAGCACTGCTGCTAACACTGGCCAACACTGCCAGCGCACAGCCAACGCTGCCAACGCACAGCCAGCACTACCAACGCACGTAAGCACTGCTAACGCACAATGACCTGCCAACGCACAACCAGCACTGCTAACGCACAGCCAGCACTACCGACGCACAGCCAGCACTGCTAACGCACAGCCAGCACTGCTAGCACAGCCAGCACTACTAGCTGCACGGCCAACACTGCTAACGCACAGCCAGCACTACCCGACACACAGCCAACACGACCAGCACAGCCAGCACTGCTAACGCACGTGGCACTGCTGACTTGCAATAACTGCCGACACACAGCTAACCTGCTGACGCACAGCCAGCACCCGACGCACAATCAGCACTGCCAACGCACGGTAACGCTGCCTGACGCACGATGACACTGCTTGACGCACAGCCAGCACTACTGACGCACGGTAGCACTGCTGACGCACGACCGGCACTGCCAGACGCGCGATAGGGCTGCTGACGCATTGGCACTGCCAGCGCACGATGACACTGCAGCGCACAATGACGCTGCTGGCACTGATGACACTGTGACGCGCAGCCAGCACTGCTAACGCAATGGCGCTGCCGACGCATTGGCGCCTTGACGCACAGCCAGCACTGACGCAGTAGCCTGCAGCCACGCGATGACACCTGCTGGCACAGTGACACTGCCAACGCACGGTGACGCCCTTGACGCGCGATGAGGCTGCTGACGCACAGGCCGTTTCTTGACGCATGACGCTGCCGACACGCAGCCAGCACTGCCAACGCAGCCAGCACTGCTGGCGCGCAGTAGCACTGCTGACGCACAGCCAGCACTGTAACGCAACCAGCACTGCCAGCCTGACCAGCACTGCCGACGCACCGGCACTGACGCACGTGCTATGACGCGCAGCCAGCGCTGCTGACGCACGGCCGGCACTGCCAGCGCACGAATCCGGCACTGCCTTGACGCACGGTGACTTTCGCTGACGCGCGATGACGCTGCTGACGCACGCATGACGCTACCGACGCACGGTAGCGCTGCCCGACGCACAATGACGCCGCTGACGCAGCCAGCACTGCTGACACTGACCAGCACTGCCCGACGCACGGTAACCACTGCAGCCAGGCACGCACGGCAGCGCTGCCGACGCAATCAGCACTGCTGACACGCAGTGACGCTGCCAGCGCACGCAGCCCACTTTCTTGACGCACGGCCAGCACTGTCTGACACGCGATGCGGGCTACCCAATTACCTGAGCCCGGCACTGCTGACGCACGGCCAGCACTGCTGACGCACGGCCAGCGCTCCTTGACGCACATTGACACTGCCGACGCACGGTAACGTTCTTGACGCACAGTGGCACTGCTGACGCGCAAGCCCACTGCCAGCCGCACATTGACACTGCCGACACAATGACACCGGCACAGTATTCTTGACACGCGATCGAGCGCTGCCAGGCGCGGCCAGCGCTGCTGACGCACGGCCAGCACTGCCGAGCGCACGGCCGGGCTGTGACGCACGGTGACACTACTTGACGCACGATGACGCTGCCCGACGCACGAGCCAGCACTGCCAGCGCACGACCAGCGCTGCCGACGCGCGAGCCAGCACTGCTTGACGCACGACACTGCTGACGCACGACCAGCACTGCCAGCACAATGGCGCTTGACACGATGACGCCTGCTGACGCACAAGACTGACGCACGACCAGCGACTGGCACTGACCAGCGCTGCTTGACGCACATTGGAGCACTGCTCGACGCGCACGGTGACGCTGCTAGCCCGCACAGCCAGCACTGACGCACGGTCGGCACTGCCGAGCACGCAATGACGCTGCTTGACGCACGGTGACACTGCCAGCGCACAGCCAGTACTTTCTTGACACGCAGACCAGCACTACCGACGCACAGGCCAGCACTGCCTGCCTCGCAGTCAAGCCTGCTGAACGCACGACCAGCGCCGCTGACGCGCAATGACACTGCCGGCGCACAGCCAGCACTGCCGGCACGCAGTAGCACTGCCTGACGCAGCCAGCACTGACGCACGACCAGCACTGCCAGCGCACGACCAGCACTGACGCACAGCCAGCACTGTGACCGCAACCAGCACTGCCAGCGCACAGCCAGCACTGTGACGCACAGCCAGCACTGCTGACACTGACCAGCCACTGCCCAGCACACAGCCAGCACTGCCAACGCACGGCAGAACTACCCAGCGCACGGCAGCACTGCCGACGCACAGCCAGCACTGCCAGCGCACAACCAGCACTGCCAACACCAGCCAGCACTGCCAACGCAGAAACTTTCACCAGCGCAACCAGCACTGCCAGCACACAGCCAGCACTGCCAGCACGCAGCCAGCACTGCTAAACGCACAGCCAGCACTGCCGACGCACGGTAACACTGCTAACACAATCAGCACTGCCAGGCACTGATGACGCACTGCTAACGCCTGACCAGCACTATGACGCACGATAGCACTATGACGCGTGGCACTGCGACGCACGACCAGCACTGCTGGCACGCAGTATTGCTGCCAGCGCACAATGACACTGCTAACGCACGGCCGTCACTGCCAGCGCACAGCCAGCACTGCTAACGCAGCCAGCACTGCCAGCACACAGCCAGCACTGCCAGCACTGACCAGCACCTGCCAGCACACAGTAAACTGCCAGCACACAGCCAGCACTGCTAACGCAATGGCACTACCGACGCAGCCAGCACTGCCAGCACGCACAACCAGCACTGCCAGCGCAACCAACTGCCCGACACGCAGCCAGCACTACCGGCACGCAGCCAGCACTGCCAGCACTGACCAACGCCAACTGACACACAGCCAGCACTGCTAACGCACAATAACGCAACACACAACCAACACTGTAACCACACAGTAACACTGCCAACCTGACCTTACCAGCACAACCAGCACTACCGTACCTGACCAACACTACCAACACACAACCAGCACTACTAACACACAACCAGCACTACTAACGCATGTACTGACACACAACCAACATCTGGCACACAGCCAACACTACTGACGCACAGTAACTACCAGCACACAACCAGCACTACCAGCACACAAGGCACTACTAACACACAGCCAGCACTACTAACACACAACGAACTACCAACACACAATAACACTACCAACACTGCAGCACTATGACACACAGCCAACACTGACAAGACTACTAACACTACCAACACAGCCAGCACTACCAACACACAACCAGCACTACCAACACACAGCCAGCACTGCAACACACAATAACACTACCAACACACAATAACCTGCCAACACTATGCCTGACACTACCAACACACAGCCAGCACTGCAACACACAGCCAACACTACTAACACACAGCCAACACTACCAACACACAGCCAACACTACCAACACACAACCAACACTACCAACACACAACCAACACTACCAACACACAACCAACACTACCAACACACAGCCAACACTACCAACACACTACCAACACACAGCCAACACTACCCAACACACAGCCAACACTACTAACACACAGCCAACACTACCAACACAACCAACACTACCAACACACAGCCAACACTACCAACACACAGCCAACACTACCAACACACAACCAACACTACCAACACACAACCAACACTACCAACACACAGCCAACACTACCAACACACAGCCAACACTACCAACACACAACCAACACTACCAACACACAACCAACACTACCAACACACAACCAACACTACCAACACACAGCCAACACCTTTACTGGCATGGTTCTAGACAATCAACTCAATGCGTGCGAGAGAGGGCGGTGTGTGGGAGGGTGTAGGTGGGGGAGGCAGTTGGGGTTAGGGATGGGAGAGGGAGTGTGTGGGTGGGGGGGTGTAGGTGGGGGGAGGCGGGTGGGGGTTAGGATGGGTGAGAGGGGAGGTGCTAATATATGTCTTTTATTTGGTAAAATTTGTCAACGTTACCGGCCTGGGTGTGACACACTGGCCCATCAGGGTATATACCGGGACCAGGATTTAATTTTTAAAATTACATTTTGCCACTTACAGCGGCTAGTTTATTGTACACCTCATACTCATCCTGTGGGCGGTAGCGCAAAGGGATTACAGAGTAGAGTAAAGCATGTACTGACCCCACCCTATCATCCTGCCTCTAATGGTGCAGCTGAGAGATCAGTTAGAATTGTAAAGGAAGCACTTTCCAAGCAGGTAATTCAAGGAACTGTAGGAAATTCAATGAAACACAGACTAGCAAATTTCTTACTCAGATACAGAACCACGCCACATAGTGTGACAGGATGTACTCCTGCAGAGTTAATGGTGAAGAGACAGTTGAGAACAAGATTAAGTTTAGTTAAACCAAGTCTGTTTGAAGTTGTAGAGAGGAAACAAGCTCAACAAAAGATGTATCGTGATAAGAGTTCCAGTGAAAGAGTGTTCAAGGTGAATGATAGGGTGAGAGTTAGGAACATGGCTAAAGGTTATGGTACTGTACATGCAAAGTGGATAACTGGTGTCATCGACAAGGTATGTGGATCTAGGACATATTTAGTGAAGTGTGGTAACTCTTTGAGATATGTTCATGTGGATCACATCATTCAGGCACATGACGAGATGAATGTACCACCAGAACATGATGATAAACTTGACACAGTTTCAGATGATCATCATCATGATGATGTCAAAGATGATGTTTCCCAGCATCTACTCACTGTGTCAACTGATTGTAGTGATGATATGTCTGTCACTGATAATGCACAGAGTGCAAGTGAAACCCCTGTAAAACTCGATGGAGGGAATAGTCCTAGAAGATCAAACAGAGTTAGGAGACCTGTAATTAAATTAGACCTCTAATTAACTGAATTGTGAACAGGCCTTTCAAAACTGTTTAGTTAGGAAGTTATATTTGTTGTGTTCTATTCCCTTTTTCCCTGCCATATGTAATTCTATAAGTTTTGTTTATTTAGGATTTGTAGCAGCCATGCTCTCTTTTGAAAGGGAGAAATAGTGTTATATATATATGTATGTTTATATGCTGCCTTTATTAAATATATATATATATATATATTATATATTATGTTACTTCTTACCAAAGTCAGAAAGTGTTTAGGCTTGTGTAAACACGAAATGTGTTAGGCACGTTGTAACCAAGAACAGAGAATAAACGCCCAGCCAGACCGACCATGTGCTTGTCATTCTCCCATTAAATAACCCAAGATACTACAACAGGCTTATTATTCCTTGTACCAGCCATGAATGAAGTCTATGAACTAGCTTTCATGTTCTTTCTCGATTGTGAATCTACGTCCGTTGAGTTTACCGCCAGTGGGTGTGTCAATGGCTACATGTATGCTAGATTGGATTGGGTTGTGATCAGACATAAGATCAGTGACAACATCAGAGCTGTGAGTTGTGAACAATAGATTAAAGCCCCTTCATAGATGTGTGTTGGTTCATTATTACCTATAATTTTAGCATCTTCATTTGCGCTGAGAAGTGAGATAAGTTTCCAACCATTGGTGTTATTGGAGGGGTCACCTAATTTTTTGTGTCTAGTATTCAGAACATCAATTGGGACAGTGGGTTCAGTGTGTATAAAGTTTGGGAGATCTGTGAATTGAAGCTGATCTGAGGGAACATAGGCGTTTAGCACGTTGAGTAAGGAATTACCTCGGTGGATAACGATCCCATGGTACTGAAAGTTGATGGTCTTTTTGGATACAAGAGGTACAGTCGGGGTCAAAAGTCTTGGACACTTAGCAATATCTGGCATCTACTTCTGAGTTATATACATGTATGAGTGGCATATACTAATAACACTACTTGTCATCACATATTATGCCTGAACCAAAAGATGGGATAAAACTCTCCTTAATACCTAAGACTTTCGGGTACTTACATGCCAAATACTGTCAAATGTTCAAGATTTTTGACCCCGACTGTACAAGCGGTAGTGACTTCTTAACATATATAAAATATGTGTGAGTAGAACTAGGATCATAATACACATAATTTGCAGACTGGGTGGGGGTCTACTATGAAGTGTGAGAAACTTCTGGAGACACAATATCGATGTCCTCAGGACCAGGAGTGGTATTGTAAGGGTGTGTGCGCTTGTGGTTGTTGTGGTGGTGTGTTGGTTGAGTGGTGTTGAAGGGGTGTGTCTTAGTGTTTGTTGTGGTGGTAAAGTGATGGTTGAGTGCTGTTATGAGGATGGTGTCCAAGTGGTTGTTGTGGTAATTTGTTGGTTGATCCCCACACACACACACACACACACTCGACAGCGACAGCGGATAAGCAACAGCTTATTCTCTTGTAGCGTCTAGTGACCCACTTTATTAATTAATGCAAGGCGAACCCTGTAGACAGTGCCACAAAGGGGTGTATTAGATACGTGCCGCAGCTAGATCAAGTGGTGGCGATTATCACTGACAGCACAACAGAGGCCAGTGTTTACAAGTCGCAAATACGTGGCAATGTTCGTTGTGAGTTAACAACCCCGGAAAGAAACCGACAGCCTGTTAATTAACAACAACTTCTGTTTTTCCCCTAGATTGTTTTCTATTTAATTAAGAGGTGGTGGCTCACCACCCCAGGACTAGCTCCATGGGGGGCAAAAAAACACCACCCTCTATCCCTCGCAGAGGGAAATGGGACAACCAGTAAGTAGTAGTCAGCTATCAAACAGGAAGGTACTACAGCCTTGGAAGATATCGGAAGCATAATGTGTTGTCTAATGGTAGACCCTGCTGCCATATGGCATCACAGAAATTGTGTCCAAGGCCCAGGTTGTTGATCTGACTCTCTGCCTTATTTACACACAATTGCAGGGTTTCAATTGTTTTTCTTACTTTGACAACACAACATACATATATCGTTTCTCACTATTGATTTTTTTATTGCCTTTTATTATTATTATCATTTTTGTAACAACACCTTTGCTTTATATAAATATTCATCCAGATGAATAACACCAAGTTATTCACCAAGTTATTCAACAAGTGAGTCAACCTGTTGTTGGCGACAAACACTTGGCTTGCAACAATTTCAAGGGTTGAGTGCAGGTCAGCTGATTAATCAAAACAGCTGGCTCGCTTCCACTCCTCTCTCAGACAGAGAGAGGCCAGTAGATTCATACCACTTGGACAGGTAAGTCAGACACGTAACTCAAGCGTTATCTCAAAGCGTTATTCACAACACTTCCCTGGAGAGATTTCTTAATTTATTCTCTCAGATTGTATCTGTGTGTATAGCTGCTTCTACAATAAACAAGAAAAAACTATACTGTAAGTGTTTACATCAAACCCAGAACACTAAAGAGTTCCAGTACTTAATTAAAACAATTAATATGACACCAAAACAGCTATCACATTATTATTATTATTATATTTAATATTTTTTATAATTTATTATTATTATTATTATTATTATTATTATTATTATTATTATTATTATTATTATTATTATTATTATTATTATTATTATTATTATTATTATATTTTCGCAACCCAGATTCTGATGTGGGTCACTGACCTGTGCCCTGGTTGGCTAATCCTGTAAAAAAAAAGTACCTCGTCCCGAAGTGGAGAGGTACAAGACAAAACATTACCGAGGCGACTAACAGACCGACAAACGGAAGACTTTCAGATAAGACCCGAGAACACCCGAATCATTAGGTACCGGAGGAATGACCAGGGCTCCTTTGACGGCACTAATGGATTTATTATAACTTAATGTATTAACGCCGCCAATGGAGGCGTGGCGAATGTCCGGCGCCTGAGGAACGGTGAACTATAGGTTAAAGACACCATGAATCTTCAGTTCTTCATAATTATGAAGTAAAGGCCTATGTACAGTCAACCAAAGATGCGCTGACCCCACCCTGGGTCTCGTACTTGCAATTTTACCTGGCAATACTTGGTAAAGTAAGGCTGTATGTAAAGGTGATTGGTGGATCTATTTTCGGCTGTATCACTGTCAGGATAAATATTAAACAAACCAAAGGTAACATTTTTATAATAATAATCTATTCATCGTTATTTAAGATCGGGAGAAGTTTCCAGATTTTCGTGTATTTGCTAAAATAGTGAAGAAAATTATATTAATAAATTGGCAACTCAACTGCAACCACAGCTGCCACAAGATTCTCATATCAAAATTTCTTCATTATTTAAGGAAATGTACATATATAATCCGTGCACTTATGTGCCCAATAAGAAATATATTCAACTACAAAAGATCTAAAAACCAAAAACAATAATAACTACAAACTGTTAAAAACCCAGTTAAGAGATAAATAGACAATAGAAAAAAAAATATCAAGGAACGAAATCCCATTCTAAACCAATGTTTACCTATTTCGCGCCTAAATCTAAATTTGTCTAATTTAAAACCATTGCTACGAGTTCGCTCCTGGTTGGATAGTTTGAATACCTTGTTATATCACCTATGTTTAGCCCTGAATCCCATTTATACACCTCTATCATATCACCCCTCACTCTACGTCTCTCGAGGGAGTGCAACTTAAGATTCTTTAACCTGTCTCTGTACTCAGGGTTCCTAATGACCGGGAATAGTCTTGTCATTCTCCTCTGAATTCTTTCTCGGGATTTTATATCCATTCTGTAGTACGGTGACCGGAACTGAACTGCGTAATCCAAGTGAGGTCTCACAAGCGTTAAATATAGTTTTTAGATGACCTCGCTAGTCTTGTAACTAAAACTCCTTTGTATGAACCCAGGTATTTTGTTAGCCTTGTTTCGAGCAAATACTCATTGTTGAATTGGTTTAACATTCCTACTTATCATCTCTCCTAAATCTTTTTCACAGTCTTATTTTTCTATAATAACGTTGTTCATCTGATATCTGGTTTCTCTGTTTACAACTCCTAGACTAAGTACTTTACATTTGTCATTTGTCCACATTAAATTTCATCTGCCATTTCTCAGACCATTCGAAATTTTTTTTTAGATCTTCCTGTAGTTTTGCGGAGTCCTCATCAGATTAAATTACACGTTCTATTTTAGTGTCATCAGCAAATTTACTTAAGAACATAAGAACATAGGAATGCAGGAAACTGCAGCGGGCCTATTGGCCAATACTGGGCAATCCCATTTAAACCCAACCCCTGTTGCTCGTATATCCATCCAACCTATGTTTGAAGCTATCCAGCGTATTCGAGTTAATGATGATATTTGGTAACTTGTTCCACTCGTCCAACACTCTAATTCCAAACCAAGTTTACCTATTTCACGCCTAAATCTAAATTTGTCTAATTTAAAACCATTGTTGCGAGTTCGCTCCTGGTTGGATAGTTTGAGTACCTTTGTAATGTCCCCTTTGTTCAGCCCTGACTTCCATTTATACACCTCAATCATATCGCCCCTCACTCTACGTCTCTCGTCTCTCGAGGGAGTGCAAATTAAGATGCTTTAACCTGTCTCTATACTCAAGGTTCCTAATGCCCGGGATTAGTCTTGTCATTCTCCTCTGAATTCTTTCCAAGGATTCAATATCCATTCTGTAATACGGTGACCAGAATTGAAATGCATAATCCAAGAGAGGTCTCACAAGTGCAAGATATAGTTTAAGGATGACCTCGCTAGTCTTGTAACTAAAACTCCTTTGCATGAAAATACTTTATTAGCCTTGTTTCGAGCAAATACACATTGTTTACTTGACTTAAGATTCCTACTTATCATTACTCCTAAAATCTTTCTCGCAGTCGGATTTCTCCATAAAATCGTTGTTCATCTGGTATCTGGTTTCCCTGTTTATATCTCCTATACTGAGTACTTTACATTTGTCCACATTGAATTTCATCTGCCATTTTTCAGACCATTCGCAAAATTTGTTTAGATCTTCCTGTAGTTTTGTGGAGTACTCGTCAGATTTAATTACACGCCCTATTTTAGTGTTATCAGCAAATTTACTTGTGTTGCTACGCCGATATCTATGTGACGTTGCTCCAATCGGATTTAGTGCCGTTAATGCTCACTCGTTGTTTCCTGTCCTGTAACCACGCCCTAATCCATTTTAGAATATCTCCTTTAATGCCATGAGCCTCCACTTTTCTTATTAGTCTTTCGTCCACTGATACAAAAACAGATGAAAAGAATGTCAACAGATTAGTTAGACATGAACGCCCGCTTGTGAAGAATCATTGGTTAACTTGTGCTTCTCCAGGTGATTTCGAATAGAGTTTGAAATGATTGCTTCCAGTAATTTGTCTACAATTGATGTTAGACTGATTGGACGGTAGTTAGAGGATAGTGATCTATCTCCCTTCATGATAATAGGTATTACAATCGCTATCCTCCAGGATTCTGGTTCTACACCCGTTTTTAAGGGCATGTTAAACAACTTTGCTAAGGGCATACTAAGCTCTTCCTTACATTCCTTTAATACTATAGCAAAGATTTCATCCGGACTTGGTGACTTATTAAGCTTTAGTTTGTCTATTTGCTTACTAACATCGTTACTAGTCACTACTCTCTCACTTAATCTATTTTCTTCACTATCTCTGTATATAGTCGGTGCCTCGGGTGTCATGTTTAAATTTTCGGTGGTGAAAACTGTTAAAAAATATTTATTCAGATTATTGCTCATTTCTCCGTCGTTATCAGTTAACTCGCCGGTATCTAACTGTATTGGTCCAATCTTTTCTCGTCTTTTAGTTTGATAAATTTGATAGAATCCCTTGGGGTTTGACTTCGCCTCCCTTGCAACCTTCATATCATTATTCCTCTTTGCTTTTCTTATCTCAGTCATAACCCTCCCGGCCAATACCTTATAATAATCTCGGGGGTAAACTTCACCACGATTTATTCTCCTACCTATAGCCTTCCTTTGTCCAATAATATTCTTTAAATAACCACTGTACTGTATTTAGCCATTTTGGGTCATTGTTGTTTGATCTGAATTTTCTGTAAGGTATGTGACCAAGTCCCAGGTTGCTGATCTGACTTTCCACCTCATTTACTCACAATTGCAGGGTCTCAATTGTTTCTCTTAACATTGACAACACAACATACATATATTGTTTCTCACTCTTGATCTTGTTTTATTTTATTTCTTTATGGTTCTTTATTATTATTATTATTATTGCAGTGTTGTTATTATTATTGTTATCATTATTATTTTATTATTATTTTTTTTAATTTTACATATCTGAATTATTATTATTATTATTATTATTATTATTATTAGTATTATTATTATCATTACATTTTCGCCCCCCAGGCCCCGATGTGGGTCTGTGACTTGTGCCCGGGTGGGATAATCCCCGTAAAAAAAAAAAATTATATATATATATATATACATATATATATATATATATATATATATATATATATATATATATATATATATATATATATACATAAATTGTTGTGGAACTCGTCAACCTCAGATCTCGTGATCAGGTCATCCTCAACTGTCAGGTCTCCAGGTAAGGTGAGGTCGCCCTCTGTGGGTACATTGTGAGATGTCACCTCATGTGACGTCATGTAATTCACCCCCAAGCGTGATACCCCTTCTCTCAGCTGCGTCTTCAAACTATCAAAGTTTCCCCTTCTGAAATCTGGGACTTAAGTGGAATTTTCCTTGCGGCTGCCCTAAAATTCTAACTGGAATCTAATTTCTTTGTGATCGCTGTTAGAAAGTTTGTTCCCTACCTCGACATTACTAATGAGGTTTTCTCTGTTTGACAGAACTAAATCGAGTATATTATTACCCCGGGTGGGTTCGGTTAAATGTTGGCTTAGGAAACAGTCCTGGATTGTTTCAAGAAAATCATCTGTTTCTGAGTTACCCGTAAGGTCACTCCAATCTATTTGGCGAAAGTTGAAGTCGCCTACTATACAGACTTTCCTATGCCTCGAAGCCCTGCACATTTCATCCCAGATATGTCGCTCATTAACTCTGTCAAGATTAGGAGGTCTTTATGTTACTACTGTGATTAATTTTTCCCTACCATCGGTTAATTCTATCCAAAATGTTTCAGTAATCAGTTCAGTTTTTATTCACTTATTTATTTCACACTTCAGATTATCCCTGACATAGATTGCTACTCCGCCTCCTTTCCTAATCTGCCTATCGGTATGGAATAATTTGTATCCTGCAATTTGGTATTCGACAGGTAACTCACGTGAGTCTAGGTTTATCCATGTTTGGGTGAATGCTATTATATCGATTTTTTCGGTACATACCAACGCCCTGATTTAACCATTTTGTTTTTCATATTTCTACTGTTTGCGTAGTAGTCATTTAAGTTAGTCGTGTTCTGAGTCCTCTCTTTGCCGCGTTTAGGTTTTAACTCCCTGCCTAATTTAGTTTTATCATCATTCCTAATACTATTTCTCTGTAACCTTTCACTTTGTTTACCCGCTCCCGCTGCAGTCCCCTTCACCCCGGTGCTCATATGTTCTCCTAGCAGTCTACGCCTATATCTGTGTCATTTATGTATATAATAAATAATAACATTAATTCAACAATCGACTTGGGACTTTGGTGGACGCTTGGCTTATATGACGCGCGGCTGATGGTTGTACTGTGAGACCCATGTATAACACCTGGTCTGTGAGACCCACGTATAACACCTGGTCTGTGAGACCCATGTCTGTGAGACCCATGTATAACACCTGGTATGTGAGACCCATGTATAACACCTGGTCTGTGAGACCCATGTATAACACCTGGTCTGTGAGACCCATGTCTGTGAGACCCATGTATAACACCTGGTATGTGAGACCCATGTCTGTGAGACCCATGTATAACACCTGGTCTGTGAGACCCACGTATAACACCTGGTTATACAACTTGGTCCGAGACACAGTGGCCGCCTCACCCGTGACCTTTAAGGCCCATGTATTATTTGAGACACAATTCACAAGATCTCAGCTGATACGCGAGCGATAAATTGCACAAGAAGTCGATATTGATACCCGTGACCTGTTGAACATAATGACTGTTATACCAGTGGCCTGTTATACCAGTGACCTGCTAAACTAGTGACATGCTATACGAGTGACATGCTATACGAGTGAAATGCTATATGAGTGACCTGCTATACCAGTGACCTGCTATACCAGTGACCTGTTATACGAGTGACATGCTATACGAATGACATGCTATACGAGTGACCTGCTTTACCAGTGACCTGCTATACCAATGAGTGAGGGACTTTCTCAGATGCTTTTCTTTCAAACCTAAAATAATGTTTCCTACATTAGTTACGTCGTACAAGTTGAAAACATCAAGAAAGAAATGAAGAAAGTTCGTCGAGTATGAGCGAGTTCTCAGAAACCTGTATTGAGTGTGTTTAACGAGACGGTGATGTAAATAGTTCCCAAGTTGGTTACGGAGGGTTTTTTATATGTTTACTATCAATAGAGGAGATATCAATTGGTTGATAATTAATAATTTAATGGCGAGTTCTATCATTTTACTAAGATAATGCAGATGTAGCGTTAGTGAGCCTCCAGTCTAATCACCGGTCTGCATTTTAAGAAAAGTTGAATGATGGTTTAAAACTGGCACTTGATTCAGATTCGTTTTTTATCAAGGGTATAAGAAATAAACTTTGTTTTGCTCTAGCACCTCACACTTTATTACCAATAAGACAAGATAATATAACTTATACATATACAAATACAACATACAAATATGACAAGATAATACAAATAAGACAATCAGTAGGCTTCAAAGTTAACTAAACTCTAAGCCTAAAGAGTATTATGATTAAGGCTATTTGCCGGCAAATACAGAAAGAAATAATATACAGTACATGAATATGTATGAACATTATATTAGGCTTCTAGGATGGGTGAAACTTTCTTTTGTTTCGATTTTCTGGCAATCACTTCACTGGCACAATCTCTCTTCAGCATCCAGCAGTAGTCCGCCATCCTGTAATACATTCCACCTTCCTTGATACCTCTTTTCCATTTCCTTAATGTCCTGGTGAAATCTTTCACCTTGCTCTTCATTTAAACTACCTAAATTTTCAGGAAAATACTGAAGATGGGAATGTAAGAAATGCACTTTTACACTCATATTGCGACCCGTGTTTTTAAAGTTATTCTACATACATTCAACAATGTTTTGATGGTTTAGATCTTTTCAATTGCCTAAAAAACTGTACACAACATTTTTTAAACTATTCCATACTTCTTTCTCACACGGATTTGAGGGCCCACGAAAATGCCAGCTTTGATTTTTTCATATGTAACATGGAAATTCCTTTCATATGTACCTGAAACAATCACTTTCCTTATCTTGGGCTTTTACAAATTGTCTCATTAACCCTAATTTAATATCCAGAGGAGGCAACAGCACTTTCTTAGGGTCAATCAATGGTTCAGGTAAAATATTTTTTGAACCTGGCACAAGAGCCTGCCTAAGAGGCCAGTGTTTTTTGTCCCAATGTTCACGTCTTGCTCTGCTGTCCCACTTGCACAAAAAAACATGGCATTTTCGTGTATCCACTCTGTTGACCAAGCAACAAAGCAATGACTTTGAAATCTCCACAAACCAACCAACCATGATCTTATAATGAACTTTCTCTAGAAGTATCTGCAAATTTTCATTAGTTTCCTTAAGATGAACAGAGTGAGCCACAGGAATTGATGAAAATACATTTCCATTATGAAGTAAAACTCATTTGAGACTTGTTTTTGAAGAATGAATGAGCTGTATAGGTAATGCCAAAATAGTTAATTAAAGCACTCATCATTACAATAAAACAAGGAGCCTTCCTCTAAATAAAATTTGATCTAGTTCTTGTTCTCGTTGCCTATACCATGAAAAATATGTCCTTTTGTTCAATAAATTCTTTGATTTCAACCTAAATCCTAAAAGCTCAGCAGACTTCTTTGGTAATTCAATTCCCTAACCAGATCGATAAGTTCACTCTGGGTAAACACCTCCGGTACATCACTAATATCTTCAGGTTGATAAACATCACTTCCGTTATCTGACGATGAATCACGGACAGATTCTGATGACACGGACTGCAACACATCTGGCGGAATGGGGACTGGAGCCTCAGGACCATGTGGCACTGGTCTCATGGCATATGGAATCTTGGGATAAATGATTCCTTGTTTATTTTTTGCATTATATTCTTCTATCTTCACAGAGCAAAAAGAACAGTCATCACCATGATATTTAGGCTCCCGCCATACCACAGGGACTCCAAATGGCGTAGTTTTTTTCTTATCATATTTCACAGTCTTAAACCTTCACATATTTTCACTCCAAAGTAGGCAAAATATGCATTTTTCACGAATGCGGTTATTTCTTGTTGTTTATGCACAACAAAGCACCCACATATGTAGCAGAATACATTTGGATTGTTCAAACATCCACGAGGAATAGTATCTTAGTAGAGCAAAACAAGGAGAATTAACACTGCAGCTGCTGATGCGACACTGAACAATAGCCTTTGCCTCAAGGATTCCATTTGTCAATAAACCTTGCGTGATAGACGAAAATTGAAGTTATACCTGAAATCAACATTAAAAACAGGTTAGGGAACACATATTAGTTTTAAAACATCAAAATTCATACAAACCGGTGAATATATGCGACTTATTGAATGTTTTGGTTATACTTTAGAGTTGCTCAAGGCTGATAAAACATCATTATCACTAGTAGTAATACTGTGAAGAGTATGGCTATAAAAATGTGGTTCAGGAGTTTTGCCAAATATTGTCCGAGTCAATTGCACCTACAGTACAGAATGAGAGAGAATCTTTGTCAAACATAATTGTAAACTTCTCCCGGGTTCACTTTGTCGTGTCTTTTACAAATAAACTCTTTGTCGCCTATGTATATTTACAATATGTATTCTATTCTAACAGTGTTATTTATATCTTTAGATTTATAAAGTACAAATTTCTCTTGCTGTAGGCCTGTGACGTGACCCTCTGAAATGCGTGCGCGCACGCACACACGCACGCACAGCAATAACCCGGTGTTGTAAGCCTGCACAGTTCAATGCCCTTTCAAGGAAATTTTTACTTCGTCTGTTCGCAGATCATACCAACTTGCGACATCGAGAATTAGACGCTGTTTGATAATGCTGGCATTCTTTAAGTCCAAATCTTTTATCTGATCATCTGATTTTGTAAAAATTTAAGTGAAATTCGACGGTGGTCACTCGTAGCAAGTTTCCCACACACTGCACTTCTGTTAATTAGAATCTCTTGATCTCGCTAGGAACAAAAGGATTTGGTTTAATGTATTTACGTCTCGTTAAAGGTTCTTTAATTAACTTTCGGGGATGGTTGTGTATAATGTCCGCCTTATAGAAGTGTAGTAGTACTACAGAATGGTAGTGGTTCGTGTGGTAGTTATTATGTGTAATGGTACTGCAGGATGGAGGATGGTCGTGGTTCATGTGGTAGTTATTATGTGTAATGGTACTGAACTGCAGGATGGAGGATGGTCGTGGTTCATGTGGTAGTTATTATGTGTAATGGTACTGTAGGATGGAGGATGGTCGTGGTTCATGTGGTAGTTATTATGTGTAATGGTACTGAACTGCAGGATGGAGGATGGTCGTGGTTCATGTGGTAGTTATTATGTGTAATGGTACTGAACTGCAGGATGGAGGATGGTCGTGGTTCATGTGGTAGTTATTATGTGTAATGGTACTGAACTGCAGGATGGAGGATGGTCGTGGTTCATGTGGTAGGTGTAACAGGACCTACGCTTCTTGAGTTAAGTCGTTACTTGGTAATCCGGCGACCGTACATTGCAGTACAAGAAATAAGAAGAGGCTTCAGAAAAGTTCTAGGCTGACGTCAACGATACACAAGGATTCATATATCAAACACCTACCTATTGAATTGGGTATTCTTAATTGCTCATTAATAAGAGTATCACCATACTTGTTAGTTATACAGACAGCAGAACAGGTAAACTCTGTACTCGGTTCAAGGATCAGTTGTCAAGCGGGGCGGATTTTGATAAATTAATCCTCAATTAGGATAAGCATACTGTACATTCCGTTTTGATTGTGTATTATATGACGTCACATTAAGCTGCTACGGGACAGAACCGAGAGTACAGTCAACACCATGTGAACACCCTAGTTCAAGTTAATTAAATAGGTGTTGGCTTTAGAGCACTCAGAGGTTTCTCCCATTTAAAGGTCGAGTTTAGTTTCTTGGTGTAAATACTGTAAAGTAAAGTAAAAGAGAATTTCACTTTGAAGAATCTCATTTGAGAATATGAACATCTCTGACACAACGTTACACCACTGTACACTAGTCCCCTTATTGCTGATACGAAACTTTACAAGATGAAGTTTGGCAAATTGTATCCAATTGTAAACTGTCAAATTTTTTTTAAAACGCCACTGTCTTTAGAGGTATAGGTCAAAGTAGGCGTTACTTTGTCCCCTGCGGCCTTAAAGTAACATTCTTAAACATTGGGGAAGTTATTTTAAAGATTTAATCGTACATTTTACTCGAGCTTCTTCGGCTTGTACGAAGGAATATGAAAAATATGGTAGAGGAGTAAAAAAGAAAAATCCCAGAAACCCTATATAGAATGTTTGGGTAGCTGTTCTTTATAATGCGAGGAATCTTTATAAGTATCGTTCACTCTAGACATCACGCCAGGATTATTAAACTAACAAAACAGACAGCAAGATATGAGACTCTTTCATGGTTACCTTCACTGTCCTCCACCTTGTACAAGAAGCCTATTTAGATTTAACATTCAGTAATTGCCTGTGTTCACCTGTAGATGATGCTTCACCTGTGGTAAGCATTCTCTCCAATACGTGGTGTCGTTGTTTAAAAGTTCTTCAAACACCAAGATCACAAGTCACTTCACGGCCGCCTGCCTCTGTGTGTCAACCATAGCCTAGACAAGTGATCGCGGGCCTTTCGTGCCCGGTGAAAGTTTGAATGTCGTGCTTGGCTAGCGCTCAACCGCCGTCCGGCTGACAGCTTACAGCGAATGAGGGTGCGCCAAGTCCGTAGACTTGCATCGTTTTCCAGCTTAAATAAAATGGTTAATTAATGCCTTCCTAAAGAGACCATCGACATGGGACCAAGTTTGTTCCACTCTACGAATTTTTTTGCGATTTTTCCACCAAGTTTGATGAAAAACGATTGTGCCGTTGCCCACACACACACACACACACACACACACACACACACACACACACACACACACACACACACACACACACACACGCACACACGGCTATTCCTATAGTATATTAGATATTAATAACAGTAATGGCTATATTTTTACTAATTACTGATGTGACTGAAACAACCGTCTCGTTATAATTTAAAACTAGAGAACGCGGGAAAGTTATGAGGAACATACGTGTATATATCATGTACTTCAAGGATAATTGCCTAATTAAGCTTTACAATGTAGCGAACTCTCGTATAATTGGGATCATTTTTTTCTTATTACTGTCATAAATCCTCGGAAATTAATACATATGTAACAAATGTGACTATTTAATTTAAAGCTTCATAAACTCACTTAAAAAACCAACTAAAATGTGTAAGGTAAGGTAAGGTGAGGTGAGGTGAGGTGAGGTGAGGTGAGGTGAAAGTGAGGTAAGGTAAGTTAAGTTAAGTTAAGTTAAGTTATTGATATTGATATTAATTTTAAGTTTATAGGATTACTGGAATATTTATCTACATTATTCTACTTGTTCGCTACTATGACCACATGAGTTTAAATATTCGAGGTAAAACAAATCATAAATACAGTGAAATTATCACTGTGAAAATCAATTTTCTTTAAAACGTATCAAACACATCTCACCATTGCATAAACAACACAAAAACAATTATAAACAAAAATTGATTATTATTATTATTAACTTCTGTCCAAAGTTCAAAAAAAGAATTAGTTTTGTTTATTACACATCGCATAATTAACCTGCCAGTCTCACCAAAAAAGAATGAACATCAAAATTGGAAAATGTAAAAAAAAAAAAACATATCACGTGCCCCCCCCCCTCCCCTCCCCTCTCCTCCCCAGCCCTCACACCTCCACCAAGCTCTCCAGCGGCACACAGTAATTAAGAGAAGTCTAATTAACTCAGGAGCACAGATTTTTCTCTGCCTTAATTACCAACATCGTTAAATGTAAAAAAATAAAATAAATATAAATAAGAAAATGAAAGGTTGGAAGACACGAGAGGTGGTGAACGTGACTCTCTCTCTCTCTCTCTCTCTCTCTCTCTCTCTGTGTGACTGTATATCTCATGTCTACCAGAGTCTGCCAACCTCCCTGAAACTCTTCCTGAGATAGTACCTCTACCAGTGTCTCCCTATCTCCCTGGATGTCTCCCCGTGGCAGTAACGGCTCAGAGAGACAAACTACTCCCCTTTAAGACTCCGTATGGTAATAGTACTTGGTCTCTCGTCGAGGACTTTTCCCTGGGGGCAAGACTAGACCAAGCCACGTATGTACTAGAGGCGTATCTCCCCTCACTATCACTGAGGACAATTACTTGTACTGTCCGCAGGGTGATGTCAGCCTCTCCGACAATAAAGTTAACAAGACAGTATCCCTCAGAGAATCGACCCAAGGAAAGAGAGATCTTGACCTCTACTTTTGAACCTACAGTTAAACTACAGTATATCACTTCTTTATGATCTCTGTCCTTAATGTCTTAAAGTATATCCCCTTCATCATGACTTTGACCTTGATAAGGCCTGACCTATGACTTCATGACTTAAAATATTATAACCTTATACATTAAATTTTAAGACATTTTATAATAATAATGTAATATCCTGTTGCTCGATTCCGATTTCTTCTTCAGATTTGTCCCCCGTCACTCATGATAGAATATACTGTACTGTACATGAGTTTAGACATTAACCTTTATATCTTAATAATAAAATCCTCATCATGACCCTGTCGCCGTGTGAGACCATCAACACTGCACAGTAAAGTATATGTCATGATCAACACTGTAAAGAGCCTGAAACGTGCTATCCTATACCTATACTGTACGTTGTTCTACGACTCCTGAGGGCTCTTAAGAACTTCCTGCCCCCACAACCATCACCTGCAATATGCTACCACCTGCAACATACCATCACCTAATCAATAACTGTCCTCGATGGTAACAATTACATCTCGAAGGTTATTACCGTCAACTGGATAACAGTCAGTCACCAAATTCACACCTTCTAGGTAGTGCCTGTGACCTGTGGCAGTACCTGTGACCTGTGGTAGTACCTGTGACCTGTGGTAGTGCCTGTGATCTGTGGTAGTACCTGTGACCTGTGGTAGTACCTGTGACCTGTGGTAGTACCTGTGACCTGTGGTAGGGTCTGTGACCTGTGGTAGTACCTGTGACCTGTGGTAGTGCCTGTGACCTGTGGTAGTACCTGTGACCTGTGGTAGTACCTGTGACCTGTGGTAGTACCTATGACTTATGGTAGTACCTGTGACCTGTGGTAGTACCTGTGACCTGTGGTAGTACCTGTGACTTGTGGTAGTACCTATGACCTATGGTAGTACCTGTGACCTGTGGTAGTACTGTGACCTGTGGTAGTACCTGTGACCTGTAGGTCTGTTACCTGTGGTAGACCTGTAGGTCTGTTACCTGTGGTAGGGTCTGTGACCTGTGGTAGGGTCTGTGACCTGTGGTAGGGTCTGTGACCAGTAGGTACCTGTGACCTGTGGTAGTACCTGTGACCTGTGGTAGGGTCTGTGACCTGTGGTAGGTCTGTGACCTGTGGTAGTACCTGTGACCTGTGGTAGGGTCTGTGACCTGTGGTAGGGTCTGTGACCTGTGGCAGTACCTGTGACCTGTGGTAGGGTCTGTGAACTCGAGACGACTACCTGCCCCCACCTGACACACGCACAAACAAACAAACATAAATACACACAAAACTCAAAGACATACAAACATGCACAAGCACACCCACAAAATACAAAATCTACAAACAAACACCACCACCACAATGCCAGCAACGAACCATGGAGCAACTCTTGAATAATTGGTTCTGCAGTAAATGCCTGGCGCTGAGGCACGGCTTTGACCAGACCCTCGACGCCAGGGATAAAAACTGCGTGGTGGGATGTAAATGACGTTTTTCAAAGTGCACTGAAAATGAATTAAAAGCTCAATATGTCTGCCTGCCCCAACACCCCCCCCACACCACCTGCACTCTCTCTCTCTCTCTCTCTCTCTCTCTCTCTCTCTCTCTCTCTCTCTCTCTCTCTCTCTCTCTTGCATCTTTCTCCAAAACTGTTGTATCTCTCTCCAACATACCTGCATCTCTCTTCAACATACCTACACCTTTCTCCAACACACTTGTATTTCTCTCTGATATATACCTCCAAATCTCTGACAAATCTCCACCTCTCCAACATACCTTCACCTGTTCACCATCAGCATTATCCATGTCTCGTCAACTATTATAACTGTATATCTTAACATACCAACGCTTCTCACACAGCTGTTCCTCGCTCGTCAACGTGAGATATTGTCAGAAGGTCATCGGTCTCTACCGCCAACACTGTCGCTAGTTTAACCGATTCATTTTTTCGTACGCTTAAGATCATCATGTAAGTAAGATTAATAATATAAAACTATTTCACAGCCATGAGCTTTGTTCGGGAATGAAACGTAAAAAAATATTTGGAAAACATTAAAAAATTAATTGCATATCTTTTGACACAGTTTAGATGACGTATGGATTATTTAGTGAAATGAATAATTTCAGCTTCTGCAGTGATAATATCTAGACATGTGTCACGCATGAGACATTTTTCGTTTATCTCTAAATCACACCAACTAGGGAAGGAAGATGACAGTAAGATACTCACAAAACCATCTATTTTTAAGCGGATTTTATCCCGTTTTTTTAATACATATGTTCATTTGACCTTATAATTAATATATGGAAAACAAAATCTGCTCTAGTCAGGTGAGACACAGTGGTACACCTGACTGTTGCATCTCAGTCAACACTCACCTCCACCACACTCAAGTGACTCTCATATAAACATTGCTAATCTTAATGTTTGTCATTCACGGTGGTGCAGCGGGACATTATATTTCCGGGGTATCTGTCCGGCACGCTTGATGGCTGCCGCTTAGCGGAACCCGCTGAGCAACAACTAAGGGACTTTTATATTAGATCATGTATACAGTGGACATGATGTATATTGTAGACATGGAGGTTATGCTGTGCTTTGACCTCGACTTTGCGTGTCACCTTGTAAAGGTCATCGAAGGTCACACTATATCTAAAGGGTTCGGGATATTGTGCGCGGGATTTCTATGTGTCTCGCTGACTGCAGCTTTAGTTTTTCCCATGTTTAATTATATTTTTAATCTACTACACATCCTCTTAACGCACAACCTACCAAACATTACCGGTAACATCTCTCACTCCTCGACCAACAGTAAATATTCATCATAAATGTGACCCCATAAACAACAACTGTATTTCCCACAACACATAAAACTGCAGGGTACTCGCGGTCATGGTATTAAGGAACGATCTCTGTGTGTACTACCCAGGTCTCTGTGGTATATATAACCTTCTCTCAGCTTTCACACAGCCCTTGCCAGGCAGTACATGTAAATTCTCTTGATGTGGGGGATCAACACCTGCCACAAATATATGTCACCACCACGCCCACCCAATCATACAGACATGCGAGAATACAGATCTGAGTATACTCACATATACACACAGAGGTACATAACATACAAACTTAGATGTAAACGCACTCATAACAAAATATATACATGATTATTCACAGTAGGTGTCATCATGAAGTGTGACAGTTCGTACTTTATAGACTTACCTTCGTCCCCCGGTAGAAGCTGTGAGTGGCGTATCTTAATATGTGGGTTGAGGGGCGAGTACCCATGAGCTCCATGAGCTCAAACAGTTCTTGCTATTGGACCCTGCAGTAACCTCTCACATCCCAGGTGTTTGGAGCACTCGGTAACTTGTTAGGTATAATAATCGGAAACCTATTATCAATAACATTTGTTTATTTACTCCGGGTTGAAGTGAGAAAGTGTATGGTGTCACACAATAAAGTTGGTGTCACCCAACACTGGTGGTGTCACACAATACTGGTGGTGTCACACAATACTGGTGGTGTCACACAATACTGGTGGTGTCACACAATAATGTTAGTGTCACCCAACACTGGTGGTGTCACAAAATACTGGTGGTGTCACACAATACTGGTAGTGTCACCCAATACTGGTGGTGTCACAACAATACTGGTGGTGTCACACAATACTGGTGGTGTCACAACAATACTGGTGGTGTCAACAATACTGGTGGTGTCAACACAACAATACTGGTGGTGTCACACAATACTGGTGTGTCACAACAATACTGGTGGTGTCACAACAATACTGGTGGTGTCACAACAATACTGGTGGTGTCACAACAATACTGGTGGTGTCAACAATATTGGTGGTGTCACACAATAATGTTGGTGTCACCTAACACTTATGGTGTCACACACACTGTTGGTGTCACAACAATACTGGTGATGTCACAACAATACTGGTGGTGTCACAACAATACTGGTGGTGTCACACAATACTGGTGGTGTCACAACAATACTGGTGGTGTCACACAATACTGGTAGTGTCACCCAATACTGGTGGTGTCACAACAATACTGGTGGTGTCAACAATACTGGTGGTGTCAACAATACTGGTGGTGTCACAACAATACTGGTGGTGTCACAACAATACTGGTGGTGTCACACAATACTGGTGGTGTCACAACAATACTGGTGGTGTCACAACAATACTGGCGGTGTCACAACAATACTGGTGGTGTCAACAATATTGGTGGTGTCACACAATAATGTTGGTGTCACCCAACACTGATGGTGTCGCAAAATACTGTTGGTGTCACCCAACGCTGGTGGTGTCACAAAATACTGGTGGTGTCACACAATAATGTTGGTGTCACACAATACTGGTGGTGTCACACAATACTGTTGGTGTCACAACAATACTGGTGATGTCACAACAATACTGGTGGTGTCACAACAATACTGGTGGTGTCAACAATACTGGTGGTGTCAACAATACTGGTGGTTACATAATACTGTTCATGTCACACTACTTATGGTATCACACAATACTGATGGTGTCATACGATACTGGTGACCGTACAATACTAGTGGTGTCACACAATATTGGTGGTGTCAAACAATATTGGTGGTGTCGCACAAGAATGGTGGTGTCACATAATGATGGTAGTATCACATAATACTGGTGTTGTCACACAATTCTAGTGATGTCACATAATGATGGTAGTGTCACACAATACTGGTGATGTCACACAAGAATGGTGGTGTTGCACAAGAATGGTGGTGTCACACAATACCGGTGGTGTCACACAATACCGGTGGTGTCACACAATACTGGTGGTGTCACACAAGAATGTTGGTGTCACACAAGAATGTTGGTGTTGCACAAGAATGGTAGTGTCACACAATACTGATGGTGTCCCACAAGAATGGTGGTGTCACACAATACTGGTGGTGTCACACAATACTGGTGGTGTCACACAAGAATGTTGGTGTTGCACAAGAATGGTAGTGTCACACAATACTGGTGGTGTCACACAAGAATGTTGGTGTTGCACAAGAATGTTGGTGTTGCACAAGAATGGTAGTGTCACACAATACTGAGTTGAGTGTAGGTTATTGGGTGTAACTTGTGATGTATTTGCATAGAGTCTCGTTTGTTAGGTGTAGTGAGTTGCTTGTGTGTTGGTGGGTGTTGCTTGTGTTGGTTAGTGTTGCTTGTAAGGTGTACTGTATGTGTAGTATTCGATTATTACTTGATTACCTATCTGAAAACAGTTCGTTCTCTACTCAGGTCTGATGTGATAAATAAGAATCATTACTTGGATTTTCCTTCAAAACATCCATTTGTTTTGAATAACTCTGATTTATCTAATTATGTAGATTAACGGTAATTGAAGGGAAACAGTCAATAATTGTAGTAAGCCCCACCAACACTATCCCATGACACAACACTGGATGAGGCAGTATCATAAAGCATCACAACACTGTATATTACACAACGCGTAGTACAACACAACACGGCATATCATATAACACTGGTAGTACATCATAATACTGGTAGCGCATCACAGTAAATAAACAAGTTGGACTTAATATTAACTCACATTCTGCCCTCTTATATTCTACCTGGTCGGGAACACAAAGTAATTTTATACATAAGGCAAATACACAGACGGAGAGACAAACACTTAACCATCTGACTTTAATTGTGAAAAGACAAAAGAGACAAAAACAGGTGAGGGAAAAGGTGGAGCAATCTAGGTCGAGGCAGAAGGTATAAAGCCAGTAAACTCACCCATGATCACTGGAGCCCCAACACTCCTCACACCCGCAATTTGCCTCGGGAAGAAAATTCTAGCAACAAAACCTTTGCATACGAAAAACTGCCTGGACATAAACACTGTCTGGTATGAAGGTGGTTCTAGTAGAGCACCTCTTGCCTGAAGCTTAACACCGTTTTTTTTGGGGTGTTGTATGTGTGTTGGGTGTTGTATGTGTGTTGGGTGTTGTATGTGTGTTGGGTGTTGTATGTGTGTTGGGTGTTGTATGTGTGTTGGGTGTTGTATGTGTGTTGGGTGTTGTATGTGTGTTGGGTGTTGTATGTGTGTTGGATGTTGTATGTGTGTTGGGTGTTGTATGTGTGTTGGATGTTGTATGTGTGTTGGGTGTTGTATGTGTGTTGGGTGTTGAATGGGTGTTAGGTGTTGTATGTGTGTTGGGTGTTGTATGTGTGTTGGGAGTTGTTGTATGTGTGTTGGGTGTTGTATGTGTGTTGGGAGTTGTATGTGTGTTAGTGTGTGTGTGTTAGGTGTGTGTGTGTTGTATGTGTGTTAGGTGTTGTATGTGTGTTGGGTGTTGTATGTGTGTTGGGAGTTGTATGTGTGTTAGGTGTTGTATGTGTGTTAGGTGTTGTATGTGTGTTGGGTGTTGTATGTGTGTTGGGTGTTGTATGTGTGTTGGGTGTTGTATGTGTGTTGGGTGTTGTATGGGTGTTGGGTGTTATATCCACGTCAACCATCGCACTTACAATCGCGTTTACTTCAACTAACAAACCTACAACCATTCATTCAAAATAGCCCTTGACAAAATTATGTACAACAATGGAGGGATTCTACACAGGCTAATGGCACCTTTCTCTCGGCATGGGCACTTCTAGTGGGTGCCCATTAGGTAAATAAGTTCAAAATAAGGTAAATCATCTCTTCTTCCCATAGCCACCCAATGTTTGTGGTTAGACTAAGTTAGGTTAGGTTAGATTAGGTTACACATTGTGAAGTAAAAATAACGTATTGTTGGGCAGGATAGTGATAGTTAGCTTCAGTTAATTTAAAGTACATTGGATTAAGTCAGATTTCGCGCGTGTGTATTTTTTTCACTTTTAGTGGTTAAGGAAAAAACAAATATTAAGTCGCCCCGGAAGTGAGATATCAGTACAAGAGACGCACGCACACACGCTCACTTCATTGAGGGATATCAACTCTTTCACCACCTTCGTACATATGGACGTGGAGGGAGCGTTACCCTCTTCTGTCAAGATGAACTACATCCGTCACGCCTGGATGTTTTAGTCCCAGCTGATGTAGAGGTATTATACTGTAGGTATGTGTTGTGCCACGAGGCCACCCTCGCCACACTACCTCTATCATATAATGTGTGGTATACCATCCACCTTGCTCACCCACCAGAGAATCTCTCATCAATCACCTCATTACCAAGTCAGACCTTCTCAGAGTTAGGTACTCATGTGCCAAGCTAGTACTGTGTGGGGATTATAACGAAATTGACACCACTGATATTGAGGACCAGCTGCTACTATCACAAGCTGTGAACTTCCCTACACACGGTCAAAACACCTTTGACTTTATTTTAACTGACTTAGCGGATCAGTACCAACCACCTCAACCAATGCCTCCTATAGGGTGTAGTACACACCTATCAGTGTTTTGGTCTCCAGCTCCCGCTACCAGTCAAGTAAAGAGCCCTTACATCAAGACCTAGAGGCCAATGACTGTCTCTGCAATGCGTCTCTTCGGACAGTGGATAGTTTACCATCCCTGGACTGAAGTACTAAGTGTGGATGACGTAGATATCAACACCACCACGTTAACTTCTTCCCCAAAAATCCATCAGATTACACCCAGTTGATTTGCCCTGGATCACACCTTGGATCAAAAGACTTCTGCGACAGAGAAACAGCGCCTTTTATCTCAATCGTTCGTGTAATACTGGCCAACCTTCCTCCCCAACCAAGTTGCAACACCGGAAGCAGACCAATATCAGTCAATTGTATGGTAAGCTTAAAGAACTTTGTGGATTAAGCAATAAGACACACCCCTCCCCTTCCTTAGCCATCTCACTAACGGTGGCGAAGCTGAGCAATCTAACAACCATTTCCCAAGATGAGTCCTGAAGGACAACGCAGTACAGTACTTGATGGGGTGGTGTCGTGGTAAAATTAACTAATTCCAATAAAATTAATTTATAATATTGGAATTAGTTAATTTTAGCGCCACACCACCCCGTCAAGTACTGTACTGCGGTGTCTTTCAGGACTCATTTTTTTGTTAAACTCAGGTTGAAACACGACGACCCTCTTCAACGGAAGAGGGTGTTTAAAACTCCGGGCGTCTGTCTCGGGTCAAAGCTGATACTTTCTGCAAGAAGAAAGCGGCGACCCAGTGCGAACTTTGGAAACTAAAGAACGACTTGTTGCAAATACTCTTAATGGTAATACCCTTTATAATGTTACCTATTTTCAGTATCTCGGCTCCCACCTGTCCACCACTGCGGACATAAGAACATAAGAATGGAGGAAACTGCAGTGGGCCTATTGGCCCATACTGGGCAGTCCCGTTTACACCCAACCCCTATCACTCACATATCCATCTAACCAATGTTTGAAGCTATCCAGCTTATTCGAGTTAATGATGCTTTTTGGTAACTTGTTCCACTCATTCACTCCTCTATTTTCAAACCAATGTTTACCTATGTCGCGCCTGAATCTAAATTTGTCTCATTTAAATCAACTTTACGAGTTCCCTCCTGGTTGGATAATTTGAGTACCTTCGTTATACACCTTTGTGTAGCACTGACTTCCATTTATACACCTCGATCATATCGCCCCTCACTCTACATCTCTCGAGGGAGTGCAAATTAAGATGCTTTAACCTATCTCTATACTCAAGGTTCCTCATGCCCGGAATTAGTCTTGTCATTCTCCTCTGAATTCTTTCTAGGGATTTTATATCCATTCTGTAATACGGTGACCAGAATTGATCCGCATAATCCAAGTGAGGTCTCACAAGCGCAAGATATAGTTTATAGTTTTAGGATGATCTCGCTAGTTTTGGAACT